>NC_056734.1:217886032-218186032 GCF_019279795.1 Protopterus annectens
AAGAATGTTTCTAGTATACCAGAAATACTAGATGAATTAAGAAATCACTTTCACAAAATTAACCATAATAATATTAACATGGAACCTAAAGATAAAATAAAGGAGTTTATAACCAAAAATATGAATAAAAAGCTTAAACAACTGATTAAACTATTGGACAAGAGTATTTCATATACAGAAGTTATTACACAAATAAATAAGCTTAAAGCAAACAAAGCACCGGGTAATGATGGTATTATACCAGAGATATATAAAATCCTTTCTAAAAATACATATTCATTAATACATAAGGTTTTTATTTTGGCCCAAACTGAGTTAATAACCCCCCCATCTTGGCAATATACATTTATTTCGCCAATTTTAAAACCTAATAAAGATCCAACTAGATGTTCTTCATATCGGCCCATCTCATTACTTAATGTTGATTATAAAATGTTTATGAATATCTTTGCTGATAGATTGAAGACAATCATTCCGGCATTATAGATATAGATCAGACAGGCTTCATTGTAAATAGAAATACTTTTGATAATATAAGAAGAACTTTAACATTAATAGATTTTGCAAATAGGAATAAGAAAGATTTAACACTTATTAGTCTTGATACAAGTTCAGCATTTGATTCAGTAAGTTGGGACTATCTGTTTACCTTAATGAAGTGCACGAACTTCTCGGATGCATTTGTAAATCTAATTGAACATTTATACAAAGGAACATTGGCTTATATTAAGGTAGGAACATATGTTTCACAAAAAAATACCCATTCTTAAAGGTACAAAACAAGGATGTCCACTTTCTCCACTATTATTCACTTTAGTAATGGAGCCTTGGGCTAATTTGATCAGAAACAGTACTGACATAGAGGGTTTTGAAATAGATGAAAATACAACATCCAAAATTCAACTTTTTGCAGATGATGTTCTAATTACATCAGCAGGATCTAATTCTTCTATACAGTCTCTATTTGATAACATGATGAATTTTAAAAGTATTTCTGGTTTAATATTCAATGAAGAAAAAACTAAAATACTACCTATATATACACGAAAAAATATTCTCATTAGTGATTTTACTAAATATGTACCCAATTCAGGTCAGATAACTTATTTAGGTATAATACTATCTAAAGATATTAAATCTGTTATATATAATAATTATAATACCTGTTTTCTTAATATACAAAATCTTTTTAATACCTGGAATAATTTGTTTTTTACTATAGAGGAGAGACTTACAATTATTAAAATGATAATATTCCCCAAGATTTTATACTTAATACAATCAATAATACTTCCACCTACAAAAATAATTATCAAGAAACTGAACACACTAATGTTAAATTTCTTATGGGCACCTAATAGACCTAGGATTGCATTAAAGAAACATACTAATTTATATACTATCTCTTCTATTGTAAAAGTTATTACTTTATTAATAGATCAGTCATATGTCACAAAATGGAAAGATTATTGGGAGCTAATTAGTATACACTTCATGAAAATCTCCTTAACACATAAAAATATGATTGTAAATAACTCCATGTTATGGTTACTAAAGGAATTTTGTACTTCACCTATTACACCTAAACATATGGTTTGTTACCCATTAAATATTATTATTAGTTATCGTAACTTTATATTCATGCACCCTAAGTATAGGGAATGGAATTTTATTGTATTTCCTATAATGTATACTCAGGGTATGCTTTTGTCATCTACTACTGAAGGAACTCATTTAGCTATAGATAATGATCTAAAGTACTGGTATCAGTTGATATCTGATAATAAAGTTAAAAATCTAGATTTCTTAAAACAAGAATTTGATCTAAGAGAAACTTGCTGGTTAGAGGTTCAGACCTTTAGACAACATCTCATTAATAAAATAGATTTAATGTCTATAACTGTTAAAGAATCTATTCCAACACTGATTGATTACTTGATATTAAATTTACAACATAAAGTTTCTGATAAAGGTAAACTTTCATACATACATAAAGTTATCAGACAAGAAACTTTTTACAGTGTAGATTCATACTGGAATTATTTCACTTCTATTAATGGGGACCCACCAAATCAACAAGATAAACAATATATATTGGAATCTGCTTATAGAACTACGTCTTCCATTGTCTGGAGACTTTATACATGGAAATTTTTACATAGATCTTTTATACACCTTTGATGATGAATAAAATAAATAATAAAGATAATCTATGTAAGAGATGTAATGTAGAAATTAATGCTGACTGGGCTCATATGTTTTATGACTGTATAAAATTGAAAGAATACTGGAAGTCAATTAATGAATTTTTGCAGGCTCTTTTACAGATAATTTCATTATTTCTAAATCTCTTATATTATTCAACACACCTGTACCTCAAAGTGTTAAAAAGGTTAAGCTTCCCTTGTTATGGTCTATTCTAGCAGTGGCTAGGAAAATAATAACTAGAAATTAGATTTCAGATACACCTCCTTCGTTCAATGAATTTAAAAATGTTATGAATATAGTGTGCCATATGGAAATAAACACAATTAGGACTAGAACAAATAGAAAAACATCTTATTTTATTGTATGGGATAATTTACAAAATTTGTTAAAAAAATTTTAATTTCAATAGCATGGTATTTTAGTTTAATTAATTGATCTGATTGTAGTGGATGTCTTTGTAAATACTTTAATTTTGTTGAATATTTATAATAATACCTATTTTTAATTACTTGTATAAAATTATGATATTTCTCTTATGTGTTAAAACAATAAACCTGTTTTGAAAAAAAAAAAAAAGAGTTGTCCTGGAGGCCTATACTGGACCTTTCAATTCTGAATACTAACCTGGATATTCCGAAATTCAAAATGTTGACATTACAGCAGCTTCTACCCATGCTGGGCAAGAAGGTTTGACTTGTTACTCTGGATCTCAGAGGCATACCTGCATGTCCCTATCAGACAAAATTGCAGAAGATACCTCCGATTCAAAGCTGGTACAATGGCACTACCAATTCTCTGCACTGCCCTTTGGCTTATCTACTGTGCCCAGGGTCTTCACTAAGTGCCTGGCACCAGTAATTGCATTTTGCAGACAAAAAGGAATTCAAATATATCCATACCTGGACGACTGCCTCATTCAAGTAGAGACAAAGGACATTCTTCTACAGCATCTGGCGTTTGTGAAAAAGTTGCTAATTTCTCTAGGGTACGCAGTAAACGAAAGGAAGTCAAAACTAGTGCCCTCACAACAGATTAGATTCCTGGGTGCCAGCTTAAATACAACAGCCCAGATGGCTTACCTCACGCCAGACAAGTGCAACTAACTCAATATTTTCAACTATGGCAAAAATGTCCCATCTCCCTGCAAGAAAAATTCTGCAGGCCCTGGGATTCATGGCATCGTGCATACTACTAATACCATATGCCAGACTGCATATGAGGAAATTACAATGGTACCTAAAAAGTGTTTGGACTTCTCAGTCTAGAAGCAGTAATTCCAATAATTCCCTGCCTACAACAGGAGTTTCGATGGTGGGCACAGGCATGTCACCTAAACAAGGGTCAGCCTTTTACCCAACCCACAGCCAGGCAGACTCTAACAGATGCTTCGGATTACGCCTGGGGAGCACACGTCAGGAAAATGCATTCAGGGCAAATGGACCACAGACCAGATGCATCTTCACATCAATCAAAAAGAGATGTTGGCTGTTCAAAATGCCCTAACAGCTTTCCAGGACCTTGTACATCCAGGACAACTATTACTGAAGACAGACAACACCACAGTAATGTGGAACATAAACAAACAAGGGGGCACTCATTCTTATCCCCTATGCAGGCAAGCCATGACCTTGTGGAACACAGCGCTAATGTACCAAGTTCACCTGCAAGCACAATTCCTGCCAGGAAAGAAAAATACTCTGGCAGACGATCCAAGCAGAAATATCATGGACCCTCATGAATGGAAATTAGATCCACAAATCTTCAGCATAACACAAAAATGGGGATGCCCAGGCATAGATCTTTTTGCCTCCCCTCTGAATTGCAAACTACAAAAATTCTGCACAAGGACTTCACAAACAAGCTTGGAAAGTGGATGTTCTTCTGTTCAGCTAGAAAAAACCTAAAAGTCTATGCCTTCCCACCACTGCCTCTCCTTTCAAAGGTACTCCTAAAAGTCAGACCAGAAAAACCACAGATGATCCTGATTGCTCCAGACTGGCCAGGCCAGCACTGGTACCCTATCTTAAGGAACTTGGCTCGGGGCCCACCATGGATTTTGCCCCAAATTCCACACCTCCTGACTCAACAAAACAATCAGATCCTGCACGGTCAGCTCAAAACTCTAAACATGGCTGCAGGGCAGATACTTTAGCCAAACAGGCAACATCTCTAAAGCTGTTATGGATGTCATTTTGGAGGCCTAGCACCAGGAAAGCTTACTCAGAAAAATGGAAGAGATTCTTCACCTGGAACCAAGCCCACAGCCTTGACCCTCTTGTTCCAAACATTCCTCAGATTTTACAATACTTAACTGAGATGCTGGACAGAGGCCTATCCTTTTCATCAATTAAGATTCACGCCTCTGCCATTTCTGCACATTACAACACGGACCCTCCTTTGTTCTCTCATCCCTTGCTAAAGCAGTACCTCAGAGGGGCTAAAAAGATAAGACTGCCCCAGAAAGCACAAACACCAACTTGGGACCTCAATTTCATTTTGGAAAAACTGACCCTACCACCTTTTGAGTTAGCCGATCTAAAGTTTTTGTCATGGAAAACAGCTCTGCTCCTGGCAGTAACTTCAGCGCAGAGAGTCTCAGAGCTACAGGCATTAATGGCAGTGGAACCTTTTATAATTTTTCATCAGGACAGGGTATCTTTAAGGACAAACCGTAACTTCATGCCAAAGGTGGTATCTAGTGTGGCTAACCATCCATGTGCCTACTTTTTATCCAAACCCCCAAAATAAAGGGGAGAAACTTCTGCATTCTTTGGACATACACAGGCAGCTACGCTTCTACTTGGACAAACCAAAAGCTTTCAGGGAAACTGATCGACTGTTTGTAGCATATGCTGCAGGATCACAAGGCAAGGCTATCTCAAAGCAGACCATATACAAATGGATAGGACACTGCTACACACAGCATGGAAAATCAGTCCCAAATAACATTAGGCCTCATTCCACCAGGGCAACAGCCACTTCAACAGCTTTTCTCAGAGGAGTACCTACCAAGGAAATTTTGGAGGCTGCAACTTGGAGTTCAGTGCACACCTTCACCAAGCATTACCACCTGCCTCTTTACTCTAAATCCAGAGCAGGTTTTGCCAGTTCTGCAGGGCCTCTTAGCCAATCCAAATTCTTTATAGACCAGCCACCCAAACTTAGCTTTGGGATTCAACCCAACTGTGATGACTGTAGCAGTGTAACATGATGAACATAGTACAGTTTTGTACCTAACATAAATGTAGATGTTCGAGTCTTCACACTGCTGCAGTCCAGGTTACCCTTCCCTCCATCCCCTCTGAACTTACTGGACTTATCTATATCCTTCTGTCCTGTACAACCTTTGGGGTGTATTTGCTGGTAACTGAAGGTATTGTTTTTATTTCATATGTTTATTTCTGATTAGCAATATGTATTGCCTACCCACTTGGGGGCACCTGACATCTGGGGCAAGAAAAACTGAAGAAAATGGCATCTGATGCATATTATTTACCCCTGGCACTCTGACGTCAGGGAGGAGGCGACAGCAACCGACGCCAGACCAAAACTTTGGAACTCTGGCCGACTGCGGGACCGCTTGACGGCAGGATAACCCAAGTGTGATGAGTGCAGCAGTGTGAACACTCTAACATCTACATTTATGGTAGGTACAAAACTGTACTTTACTGGTGGTAGTGTCTGTATTCCTCCACATTCAGATTTAGGTGACAAGTTAATGACCTTGAACTCCACATTCTAGTACCTATCGAGGAGCTTGTACCATATTCTGGGCAACTAGAGAACACTTTCCAATGACACCCTTAACCTGTGAGCCATATCTAAACGAGCTGGTGTCCCTCACCATTGGAGATTTCTATTGCCCATTCTATTATCTTGGATATTACATGACTGCAAATATGCATGCTTCCTAGATTTCACCAGTGTAAACTCTCCCAAACAGGTTACCAGTTTGTGTTCCCCTACAAGGGGCTTTTTGATTTGGTCACCCCAAATGTAGGTCTAGTTTGCTCTAAGCCTAACTGTATCCCATCTGAGGACACATCTGACCACCACTCAGTGCTCCTCACCATAAAAGCCTAATGCAGGATACCCAGAAAACCTGCCATATTCATGGATTTCTTTAAGGCAGATGTATTGCAATTAGATGTCCTAAAGTGGTAAGAGCTGCCCCCCCCCCCCCAAACACACACTTACCTTTGAGAATCCAGTAGCTGTTGTCATTTTACATAGTTTCTGGTCTCACCTGAATGCCTGCATAAATGCATCGGTCCAAATCTGACACATACAATGCCAAGTTCAAAAATAAGCCATTGTGTTGGACCTTTGGCATAAACTGTGTGACTAAAGAAAAAAATCACCTTATCCTTGGGAACAATCTGAAAACCCCATACTTCACATTTGAATTTAAAAAGTTAATGAAAGAACATAAACAAAATCAAAACTACCCAGGTCGGGTGTAAACTTAACATTGCGACTAGTATTACTAGTATTCATATGTTCTTTCTCAGATTGTTAGCTTTAGAAACAATACTCAGTATTGCTCTGATCTGATAAAACCACATAGGCAGTCTTTGAAGATGTGGTCAGCATAGAAGCAGATAAACATTTTATATCAGTTTTCTTCCATCTATCCACCTCCATCCTCAAGACATCATGTCTGTACATAAAACACTCTCGGAGCTGTTAAAAACATCCTGCGAGGCCTGATAATCTACAAAGGTGCTTAGTTGCCTGTATGAAGTACTATTTTATCAAGCCACTGTTAAGTCTATTCAACTTCGTCTGTATAGTGAAATCGTATGTTAGACTGGAGAATAGCTGCGGTTGCTCCTCTGTGGACATGTGCTCCATACTGATCCTGGAAATTCTAGGCCTGAAAACCTTACCGACCTTATCTGTAAGAAGTAAAACACATCATTTGAACCTCATAAACAATTATACTGCTATTCTACAGTCTGACCCAAACAAGTTGGTTTTGTGAAGGGAAGACCCTGCGTACTAAACCTAGTAAATGTATTTGAAAATGTCACTGAGGCCTTGGATGAGGACGTATCTGACAACACAATGTGGTCAAGATCTTTACCATCCCACAGTCAGGCATTGTAGACAAACCTAATCAGATTTTATCTTAATGCTTATGTAACCTAGTAGGCAGCAAACTGGCTCCATTGATAGAGCCCATCCAGTTAGGATTTATGGGAGCACACTCCTCAAAAATTCTTGCTTCTAGAGAAGTCCACCAGAGCTCAGTACTGGAGGTAAGCAGTGAACTGTAAGCTCGGTACCATTCGCTTAGGGAAAGTGTAAGCTGCATTCGTGCACCACCTTATTTGTGCAAAGACGGTCTGTGGACACACCCATATGCTATTCCAAGGTAAAATCACTAAATTGTACACAAAATTTAATTGAGACCGGTTTTATAAAAAAAAAAAAAAAAAAATGAAGCTTTTAATTAAAATATGGTCCAAAAATATTAGTATTGAGAAGACAGTAGGCTACATTATGGTACTTAAGAAAACAAATGCCATGATAACATGCTGACAAATCACTTTAAATGGTTAATATTTTGAAAATCTGTCATGTCATAAAGTGGCCTAATGGGGGCTGGGTACACTGATGAAAATTTCCATTTAAAGCCATTGATGGTTGTACCCACAGGGTCCTGTTACATCTCCATAAACTTTTTTTCCCTGTGGACCCATTTCTTCACTGACTTAGTTTGAGTCCTGCTATTTACTTCTTTTTTCTGACCTGTTTTGACAAAAAAAGCCAGTTTATTTATCAAATATTCTGTTTGATTTTTGATAAGAGCAGTATTCTAAACAGCATTTCAAAGTAATTTTGTAGCATTATTGTTAAAGTAACTGTTGCTTTTATACAAGCTCAGAAATGTAGATCCAGGTCACCACATTTTTATGGAAGACTGACTTGGCAATTTCTTGACTTTCTCTCGGCCTTGTTTCTAGTTTATTTTATAAAAGAATTGGTAATATAAGTTTTCTTAAATCTGTAAAATCTTGGATGAAAATGTCCCCCTTTATCTTGACTCAGCCAAAGAGTTGTATTTTATTTTTCTTGATTTTTAGGTCTGCACTGAAAAATGTCTCCTGCCCAGATGAATTTCCCATTTAACATGACTGTAATGTAAGACATAAATAGTGGTATCTGTACAATACCTGAAAGGAATCACTAGTTTTCACAGAAAGCCAAAATATGTATTGTGTCTGAAGAATCAGATAATGGCATGAAGCAGATTAATTTGTTTTATATGTAGTGCTCTTGGTTTTAGAGTAAAGAAAAGGAAAACATTTGCAATGGGAAACTATCATTTTGTTGGAATTGTCTTTTACTTACAAAACTGCTTCACATTTAATGATTAAGAGCATTAAAGAAAGTGCTCTGCATTTCTTGAGAAATTATTTTTTTAGGCTTGAATGCATTTACTGAAGCTGTACTGTACTAGATTGTTTTCTTTGCATGACTGAACAGTGAGGGAGAACATAGTGGTGTAACATTTGTATTTATGTTCTGATGTGGCACTGCAGTAGCAGCATTGTGTAATCTTCAGGAAGGAGAATAAATACAGGCATAATCTGGTAGTACGTCAGGGATACTTTAAGGAAAAAAAAACCTTCAACTTAATATCTTCTATATACTTTCTCAGAGTTCTGATCTCTGAAAAGTTGCTTTATTCTCTTTTGCAGACTTCTGACCTTGTGGGTAAGAAACGTGATGTCATTAATATGTAGAGGATTTAGGGTAAGAAACGTGATGTCATTAATATGTAGAGGATTTAGGGTCTCCAGTCATAACCATCTTAATTGTTTGAGACATTGCTGCAACACTAATTCTTTGTAATACGTGTAACTTTATAAAGTTTAACTGGATAAAAGCCCATTGGGCAGTAAAGTCCCTTTTCAGGGGTAACATTCAAGCCCCATCTGGTAAAGTGACTTGTTCAGAGTTGCACAGTGGGCAAAAGACTTTGGAAGGAATCAAACTTTGTACTGTTGGCTATAAGAAGCAGCTCATTAACAGCTCAAAGACCTAATCCTCTATGCTGACTGCCATGAAGCTTTGTGCTCCAATTACAGAAAAAGGTGTAGGAATATAAGATATTTTATTGGCTTTCAAAACTTTTGAAGGCCTGTAAAATACTTAGCATTGCCAAAGAGGTAACGGACAAAAAAAATGCACCTCTTTAAAAGCTGTTCTATACTTCATTCTTCCATACTTTGTTCACAATTGTGCCAGAGCAAAGTATCCTACAGCTTTCAAAGTTGTTTTACCTTCTGCTGATGTTCATCTGGAACTGTCCACTGTTAATCCCTAGTGAGACCTGATCTTAACTACCTTCGGGGGTGCTTAACAGTTTGCTTGTTAAGCACATTTCTGATTTCAGAAAATTGCATAGCATGCTTGCCTGTTTCGCATTTTTGGCATGTAACCATGCACTACAAAGGAGTTTTGTTGCCATGGATTTAGACATACATGCACTAAAAAAGTAGATTGTGTGGCAGAATGCGAGTTAACTAGAATGTGCACTTTTTCAACAAGTTATCTTCCTAATTGCTAAAACTCATTTGTGCAGTTTATGTCTCTTGATCACATAGATTGCAAAGTAGTAATAAATATTTACTCTCTTATTTTTCAGATAAACCTGAAAATTGGGATGTGTGGTATGAAAGTAAATTTGATGACTGTGATAAGGAAGCCTGCTTGTCTTTTTCAAAGGAGATTTTATGCACCCGTGCCAGTGCTGACCATAATTACTATGCCATCTGTCAGAACCTTCTGTCTCGGCATGCTAGCTGGCGAGGCACAAGCGGTGGACTTCTTCATGATCCCCCAGAAGAAATTGCTAAAGATGGTAAACTTGAAGCCTTGCTGGAAGAGTGTGCTAACCCAAAGACAAAATATGGCCGATTCCAGGCCGCAAAAGAATTGCGAGAGTATCTTTCACAATTAAATAATAGTGTGAGGTAGTGTGCTATTCCATCTGGTTAATATGTAAGCCTGTAAACAAATGTTGCGTAACTGGAGGAATTCATGACCAATACATTTAGAAATATTAAGAAGTTGCTGTCAGTTTCTGTGAAACTCATTTGATTTGCAGCAGTATGAGACTTGCTGTCCAAGTTGGCAGACAGCAGTTATGGTTTACCTCTAGTTTTAGCCTGGCTATTGCCGACTCTTCTGGAAAAATTCAGAAGAAAACCAATGAAGATAAAAACTGACATCTTAATTGTTGGTACATGTGTTGGTGAAAGGGCACTGAACAGAACACTGCATTAGAGCCCAGGTGTGCAAGGCTGAGGAATTTATTAAGGAAGGTCAGAGTAGTGTTGACAATGTCTAAAACATTTTTTAAAACTCCTCTTCACTTCCTGTAGGTTAGACTTAATTAATCATGTCATAAAAGTTGTCAGTTTCAAAACTTCTTTTTCAAGCACAAGTTATAACAGACTTACACGTGACTGAAGTAGTCCGTCCTGTATGTCTAAGGGACAAGATTCCCATGTTTTTGGATTGTTCTTAAAATTGGTGATGAATTGTAAATTTACTACGTGTATTTCCCATGCATGTATAAGAACAGCACAAGCTATGCACATGCTGTATCCATCTGAGATGCATCTGATAACAAAACTTAGATTTTGCTTTCTGCACACATAATTAGTTTCCATTTCATATTAAACCTAACTGGATCGATCTTTGCCATTACTGGTGCCCTAGTGACTAGGGAATCCTTTTTTGTAGTGGAGAGTTGTGCAAGCAGAGATAATCAGTCTTTTGTATTGAAATATTTTAGAAGTAAACCTGGAATTTTTGTAGACTGATTATAAAAAAGACTGAACCTTAGAACCAGTTGCTAAATTGCAACATAAGCTGTATGTAGTAGCTGAGCATATACCAAAGAACATGGTTACATGCAACACAGTCCCACAGGCTGGTTTTAAACTAAATTGTTGCTGTGAAGTTGTGATTACATTGATCTTTAGTTAGAAAACCTGTTTAAACTGAGTAAAGGCCTTCTGTCAATACTGTGCATAGACTCCTTGTTTATGGCATATGATTCATAACACTGTTTTAAAAGTTATACATGGTGTGTGATGTATGGTCATCAAGTAAGGTAATATTTCAGATTTTGCTGAATTTATCCAGTTGCCGTTTTTCTTTACTCCAAGGGTAAACCTAGCAGACGTTTGTTTTGGAATCTTGTTCAGTGTATGTAAAATGGCACCAATGTTGACTTTATTGTGGGAGGCCTTCTACCAAATCAAGTTTGGTGTGGACATTTATGATTAACTTGCTGAATTCATCGCTAAGAAAAATTTTATTTTACCGCTTCCTCAGGATGTCAGTCCTAGTAAAGATGACAAACTGTAACAAAGTGTAATTTCTAGTTTGATTTTCGTTTGGTAGAGGTTATTAAACTCTGTTTTTGTTAAAATTGCAAACAGATTGCAGGTTAATTGATAAAAGAAAATGGAAAAAAAATCATATGCCTTCTGGGTCCTTTCCTTCTGAATGTGCTTCACAGATGCATTTTGTACAAATTCAGTTAGTTACAAACGTAAACTATGAGTACTTGGAAAGCAATAAAATGTTTCTTAATCTGAGTCTGTTAGAAAAAAATGTTTATTGTACAAAAGCAGTTTATTTTTCTGTTGTCCATTAATAATGGCACATTTTGGGAGATGCTTTAGATCAATATTGGGGGGGGGGGTTTGTATGTGTATGAAATTGTCATATTTTGTACGGTTTGTTTCTATTTATCTGAAATGCCTGATTCCCTGTGCCTTTATATCATAAAGTTGTTCATACAACTTTCAGTGGTATTAGTAATAAAAAATAAATTAATATAAAGCATCGGGTTCTGTGCTTTTGTTGAAGAGCAGCATGTTTCTGAAAGTAGTTTCACACTATGACAGCGAGTAACAGAGTGGATGGGTCCAGCGGGAGATGTGAATATATTCATCCTCTTGATGGAGTCCTATTATGTTTTATGATTTTATGGTTTTACTTTATGGAACCAAGTTGGTCGACCCTTTAAAAATAAGTATTTTATTTGCTTATTCTTAGGTTTAAGCAACTGGACCGCTAGGTAAAACCATTATTAAAATTGGTTTCTTGCGTTTTTTTTTTTTGGGGGGGGGGGGGGTTGTACAACTCTGTGTAAAACGGTGAATGAATCCTTAAACTGTGGTTTAATTCTTACAAGTCCCATTAATGAAATGTTGGCATCTATTTGTATTCTGCCTAGACACAAAACTATAAAAATTCTTTGTAAAATTATGGACAGCATATTGTGCTCTGTAGTAGTTATGTACAGTGAGTCCTGTATGAGCTTTTAATCTAGTTAATCCTTTGGTTTCTGCAATTGAAAAGTGCTACTGAATAATACAAGTTCAGTCAGGTTTTAGATCACTGGTAGCAAGATTATTGTTTTTTTTTTTCCTGTGTTTTGCACGTTAGCCATGTGAAATATTTAATTTTTTGTTGACAGTCGTCCGACTGTGCAGTGCTCATTTTCAACAGTGGCCCAGGAGTAAAGCTCCACAAACTTAGATGAATGCATATAGGTAAAGTAAGGGTGTGTGAGGTAAGAGAGTTGGAAGGGGGAGGATAGAGAGAGAGAGCAGAGAAAAGAAAGTGGGTAGTGCTTTACTTTGTAGAAAAGAGTTATAGCTATGAGATGGGTGTTAAAGTGTAGGGATGCATGTAATGGATGGGTAGGAACAGAAAGTATACAAGATGGAGAAGGAGGCAGGGGCGGCGCATGGGCTGGCGGCTGCCTGCAGACTGCAGCCCCAAAAAAAAAAAAAGAAAAAAAACAAAAAAAAAAAAAAAAAATTATTTTTTTTAAATTAATTACTTTGGAGCGCGCAGACGATATCCGACTTATCGGTCCATTCGCGCGCAGCAGCCCATCCCCACAGGGAACACAAGAGGCGACAGTGCACATTTTTGCACTGCAGACCACTAGTACGCAGGCCAGCCCACTCCAAAGAGAGACGGCAAGAGGGACTACAGGGGAGCAGGAGGGACTGTCGGGGAGGCCGGAAGGATCTTTGGAATCTCATGGGATCTTCAGTGTTTGCAGGTGAAGGTGTAGTGTGTTATGTGGTCAGGATGTATTCATTTAAGGTGCCTTATGATTTTAGTATTTATGCTTTTTAATTTTTTTTTTTTACAATGTTTATTTGTATTTGTATGTGTTTGTGCTTGGTGTGTGGTGATGGTGTATTTTGCTGGGTGTTTTGTATGTTGTATGTGCCTGCTTAGTTTGTGTATGGTGCTTGTGCTTTACGTGTATGGCGTATGGTGCTTGTGCTTACTGGTGTTTTGGTATGTGTGCTTGTGTGCTTTACTGTTGTTGTTGGTGCTTTGTGTGCTTGCTTGGTTGGTGTGTGCTTTGTGTGCTTTGCTTTTGTGGTGGTGTATTTGTGCTTTGCTTTACTGGTGTGTGTGTGGGGTGCTTTGCTTTACTGTGTGCTTGTGTGTGGTGTGTGTTGTGTGTGAGACTGCTATGGTGGTTGTGCTTTGGTGGAGTTGTGGCTGTGCTGTGTGCTGTGCTTGTGTGTGTGTGTGTGTGTGTGTGTGTGTGTGTGTGTGTGTGTGTGTGTGTGTGTGTGAAAACAAATGGAGCCTCAGGGGGGATAGGTGTAGTCCCTTGCCATGTCTGAACCCTGTGTACCCTATATGCAGGTGTTAAAGACTTAGTTGCCTAACATTCACCTTGTATTGAAATTCTCTCTTTTTGCCTCATATCTGATCTGATGTGGTTTTCTCATAATATCTGTGGTTTGTAATGTTGCAAATGCAAGCTTTTGTGTGTGTAAGTTCTAACGTGTTGGCTGGCCTTCGCTTTGGTTCCTGGTTTGTGGTTTGGCCTGTTCCCTTTTAGTTTTGTAGTCTTGCTCTGTGTCCTTGACTTGACTGGGTTTTGTGTTTGTGTCCTCCATGTTCAGAAAAGGCAATTTCTTTCTTCCTCTTCCTGTCCAAATGCTGAAAATTGTTTTTATTGTTTGCCTGTTGATTAAAATTTTTTTAAAAAGGCTTAAATGTTATTGACAATCATTGTGTGGGTGTGCTTAAAGGTGTCTTGTTGTTTAATTCCTTTGATGTTTTGAGTATTGTCTGGTTGGATTGGTGGTTCCGTTTTCTGTTTGTCTCTCCCTTTGGCTCTTGGTGTGGTTTTGCTCTGTGTGGAGTTTGTGTTTACATTTATTCAGGGTGCCAATTTGTTGCTTCCCTCTGCCATTTTACCTTTGCGAATTCCTGCTGTTTAATGCGCAGTGAAAATTGTCAGGATTAGGTTTTCTGGGTATTTTAATTCCTGGTGCGAATTTCAGACTGTTAATTTATAATTATTTTTATGCCTGGTTGTAATCTGGTTGGCGTGTTGGTTATTGTTGCTGGTCAGCTGTAAAATTCCCTTTTGATCCTTCTTTGGGATTTGGCTTCTGTGTTGTTCTTTTCCCTGCATTTGTGTGGTTTAACTTGGTTTCCTCTCTGCTGAATCATTGTTTTTGTTCTGCCAGCAGGTAAATTGTGGGCCTCAAATTGTTTAGACTCTGGGTTCTTTAATTTTCGACTGGTGCATTCTGTTTGCAGACTTGAGTTTTCTTTGTGTTTGCGTGCTTGCATGGTTGCTGATAGGTGGTCCTCGTGTCTTTTCACAATCTGTTTGTGCTGGTTTCATTGTATTGTCAGCTCCCTGATTTTGTGTGTGGCTTTTTCTTGGTATTTAATTTTTTCCTGGTCCTTGTCCTGTTTACAAAATCAGTGTGTGCTTGTTTAAATTGTTTTTATTTTGTTTGAAAATTGGATGACTCCTGTTTGAAGAATGTTTGATTCCTCATTTTGAATTAGTTGCTGGTGGTATTCTTGTTGGTGCGGTGGTGCATAATTTGTGGTTTGTGTCTTATTGTTGCCTCCTTTTGTATCTTTTGTTCCTTGCTGTATTTGTGTGGATTTGCTCTCTTTATCCCCTCCTTTTACAAGAATGATTCATTTTGTGCCCACCATTGTCAGCTGATGTGTGTGCAGAAATTATATGGGTTTTTTCTCTTGTTTCGCAGGTGAGATAATTGGCATTGTGGTGTCAGCCTTCATTCCTGTGATTGTTTAATTGGTGGTGAATGTGCTATGTTTGGGGTAGCTTTCTGCTTGGTGTTTAGTCTTGTTGGTGTCTTTGTTTTCTGGTTGTGTGGCTGTTGCCATTGCCTGGCATTGTATTTGCTGTTTTCCTCCCTGCTGTGTTACAAAATTTGCTTTTTTTTTTTTTAGTTTTTTTTGATGAGTCTTTTTTTTTAATCCCTCTTCTTTTAAATTTTGTGTCATTTTAATTTCCAACTAAATTTTTTATGGCATTTTAGTTTAACTTCATGTTTTTTTATTGCACATAGTTTTTTTTTTGATTTTTTTTTTTGGCTTATTTTTTATGTTTTCCCTATTTATTGGGTTGGTGTTCCCTATTTTGGGACTGTATGTGGCATTATATTACTGACAGCTCTTTTGAATACTATATTAGAGCTGAGTGTTTTTAGAATTTATGTTTGTTGTACTGGGGGTTTGTCAGGTTCATTGTGTGAATTAGTCCAGGTGGCTTGTACTAGGTTTTATTCTAATAACTTTCAAAATTTACTAAATGCATGTCATGGTGTCCCTGTTTTGGGCTCTTGTTGTGGAATTGCTTGGCTGAAGTTTAGTGGTATGTTTTTGCTCAGGGAAGTTAGCTTGAGCTTTACAACAAGATATATATGGTGTATTCTGTGTTTATTCAGAAAACTTTTAATAGCCAAGTTTTTTTTGCTTTTGTTTTTTTCTTTTGTTCTTTCCAGTACCAATTGTACTGCAGTTTTCACTTTTCTGGAGCTCTGCAGGATTTGAAGAGAAGCTTATTGCCAGAGATTAGTTTAGAACTGAGAATGCAGGCCTTGAAGTTTATTTTGTTTTGCAGGGTTAACTATCATACAACCAAGGGTATCTACTGCTTTTGATGATGCAGGTTGGCAAAGCTACTAATGTAAAAAGGGAGTGTCAAGACTGCATTACTTCAGTTTGCCCTTATTCATTATATTATCATTTTATATAAGAATATAGGCTTTTTATTTTTACTTAGATATAGGCACTTTATTATTTATTTTTAATTAATTATAGACGATTTATAGTTGTGCAGCAAATAATTGTGTACTTTTTTCGATGATGTGATGAAATATAAACAATGATTTTACTGTGGGATTATCTTTGTAGTTGGACTTTTCTTTATAATGGGATTATGGAGATGACTGACTTCAAGTATTGCATATTTACTGTATGTACTATGCTGGGCAATATACTACTTTGTGCGTAATGTGGATTTGTGATATTTGTGCTATTGCTTACACTGTAAAAGTATGTATAATTGTATTTAAAAATGATGTGACTGGTTGAAGTTGTTTATATTAAATATATAATTTTAGTTTGTTTGAGGAAGGTAGACTTAAATGCATGTTTCATTGCAAACTGGAAAAATGAAGAAACAAGTATGTTTAAACAGCACTCTAATCTTGTACTGGAAAAATGTTCATAAAAAAATCTTAACACAAGCTGTATGTGTAAGGTTGTATGAATCAAAGTGCATATCATTGTTTAGGTTGATCAAGGTTTCATTAAGAGATTCCATATGTTTTTCATATGCTGCTGGCCTGTGAACATTAACAGAAATTTTAGCTCACACTGGCAAATGTAATAAATGTAATTTCTTTTTCAGTGGGTTTCAATGCTAGCCAGTTGACTGCTAGTTTTTGAATAAATGAAGTTTAATGCTTCAAGACGTGTTGTGAGCAGGCATAGATTAAAAAGTACAGATGAGTAGTTCAAAGATAAAAAAAACATCAGTAAAACAATCAAATGATGCTTCAAAAGTGTGCTAATTAAAGTTTATTGAACATTAATTTGCTAGATGGTTAATGGGAATTTGTAAGAGGCTGTAATCAACCATTCAAATGAACTCAACAGATTTCAAACAACATCCAGGTTTCAGGGGAATGGCAAGAAACTGTCATGATTTTCCAAGAATTCTATGTATCAACTGTTCCAATTTTCTTATTTTTGGTATTTTTAACAAATTTTTAGGTTAAATTCATAAAAGATTTGCCTTGTTTCACTTCACGAATTTATACAACCACAAATTTTTTGTACAAGTATGTCAGACCAAAATCTCAACTGTCTCAATTGTTTGGCTCTCAATTTTAATGCCCCCTTATAGGGCCCCAGTATATGTTTAATTGTTTTTTTTTACATTTGGTTGAAAATCTGATTTATAATCAAAATTATATAGCACATAATAGCAAATAATACATGTTATAAATAAAAAATATGGTTTTTCTCAAAAGTCCCCAATTTTTTTAATCAAAATAGCCTCTTTTATATAATATAATCCCTGTGTAGGTCTATTTTATATTTTTAAATCATGTTTTTTTACAATTAATGCAAATGTGTTGTATTAAACAAATAGATTGTTTGAATATTGTCAGGTCCATTTTTATATTTGTGTGTTTGAGTTTTGTATTTTATTTACATCAGAAGTGTTCATAAAATTGCAGGATTTACATATTTTGTGTCTCTATTATTTTTTTTTTTTTTAAAATTGAAGTTTTACATTTAGACTTATTTTTTAATCTTCTAGTTTTATTACTTTTGACTTTAAAATCTTGCTCTTGAGGTTGAGTAGTTTCAGACCATATACCCTTCAGAAAAAGTTTATTAAGATTTCACCTATGAGATTATGCTTTTTTAAATTGTAGAGTAATATTGGTGTGTGTCCATTATTGTTGGAGTATGTTGTTGACCTTGGTATGGGGAGAGGTTGTGTCTAAAATACTACAGTGAGCTTTCATCTGTCCTTGATTTGAGGCTTTTCAAAGGTTGCCAGTGGTTCATTTGTACTGTACTGTTTCTTGTCATATGAGGTAGTGAGTGCTTTATGCTGTGTTACTTTTTGTATGTCCTTGATATGACAGCAAGGTAAACTGTCTGAGGATTTTGCAGAATGTAAGAATGCTTTAATGTTGAAGTTGTGTGAATTTTCTGGTTTCTGTCATATTGCCTGTACTGTTGATTGGAAAAGCTTAATGTTGTAAGCAATGTGAAAGCCTTTTTTAATAATGTATTGTTTTATGAGCAAGATAAAAGCTTGTCTGAGATTGCAAAGCTCCAAAAGTTTGTTAATAACTAAACTGTTAAAGACAGACTGCAGATGAAAGCTAATCTGAATGCCTAACAGCTGTAATAATTAACTGGACAATGTATCATTAAGCTATTTTACTTGATCTTGTTTTTTCATGTTTAAAATTGTTTTACCCCGTGAAACTCAACATGAAAAAGCTTGTCAGAATCATGGTCTCTTTTTGGAGTTTAGTACTCAATTTTATTTGCTTGTTTATTGGTTAAATTTCTACTTTCAGCATGTTGATTGTATTTTTTTTTTGTTTGCAGTTCAAATTTTGAGTTTATTATGTTTTTTTTCTTAATTTTTCTTAGCATCAACAGGTCTTTTTATATAATTTATTTTTTCAGCAATTTGCATTTTATTTTGTATAGTTTTTTATTTTTTGTAGTATTTTATTAAGTTTGAATATATCTATGCAGTTTCTGCATAAGATAAGTTTGTTTTCTTTTTTGCTTCATTTTTTCTTATTCCCATTTTTTTTTTATATTTAATTCTGTATTTTTTGTTTCATTATTTTTCATTTTTATTTTTCTTTTGCAAGTTTCCTTTGATTTAGTAAGCTGTCATGCAATATTTTTATTCTTCATTCCATTTTTTTTGTTCACCTTGGAGAAGGAGGTATGAGTTCATGTAGTGGAAAGGACAGACTGGAAAGTCTAGCCAAGTGAGCAGGGTGAGCAGAGCCAGAATTGGTTTAGATGCTGTTTGAGCACGGTTTTAAAGCTGTTTACCTTTGTTAATATAAGAATGTCATTCCATGGCTTTGACAAATTGTGGAACTAGAGGGATTTTCCAGGAGTGTTATTTAGATATACATTATACACACACAGACTTCCATTTTTTGAGATTGATGTGGTTTGGTTACCAGCCTACTGAAAATGTACTACCCTGAGCAAAGTGGGAGAGTGGGCCTCTTTCATCCCCTCACTAAATATGATCACTTGCAAACCCCTTGGTGGGAACAAATTCACTTAAGTGAGTCATCAGTGAAACTGGATTTTATCCCATTACCAGTTGCCTACCGAAAGTCACTGGGATTGGAAGAGAGGAGTAAAACACATGCAAAAGATGCACATCTTCAATGAAGTAAAGCAAATGAGACTTCAGACTCCTTAGATTCAGTTTGGCAAGGTGGGTTAGTGTTGGAGGGTTTTCAACTCCTCCATCCTTATCTTAACTCCTGCTTTACACCCCAATCCCACTGTGTCAAATGCATTTCTACCACGGATAGGTCAAGTGTCTGCAGATCACATACTCCTTGCAGCTGATCTCCCCTTCTCTTTGCATGAGTTATTTCAGGACAGCTCCTCCTCCAGTTCTACCAGAAGTACCTTCCCCGTGGCAGCTCTGTTCCTCAGACAGCTTTTTTCTTTCTCACCACCTGTTTAGAGAATAGATGTTCTCTTGGTGCCGGATCCCTCATGCTGGATTCCTTTGTTTTCATACAGTGGTGCCTCTTTCAACTGTCCCAAAGGGGGGTGCCCAGGCTTCACTGCTGACTATAAGGCTGCAGGCCACCAGGTAACAACTACCCTGACATCTCTTCCTATGTGGGTATCCTTAAAGTCCCATATTTATTTACACCCTGTGTTTTGCTGCTTATGCAGCCTGATCCTGAAATTGGATCCAGCATCACCCACCGCATCTTTAGGCTTGGCATCACCTTACTCCCTAGGATTATGATAGCTGTTTTCCCCATCATTATGTCTGGTATCAAATGTCTGATCCTGACATCTTATCCAGCTGCTATTCTCTACCAGGTAAACCTTGCTCCCTTCTTATTCAGTGGCAGTTGTGATTTTGCTGCCATGTCCAATGTCAAATGCCTTCTGCTCTGCTGCTGTAGGATAGAGTGCTTGCCAGTCTACAAGTATTGCCCCCTGGCACCTTTTCAGCAGATTTTTATCCACCATCCCTCTGGCAAAGCCAGTTTGTAGAAACTCAAAAGCCCATGGCCTCCTTACTAGATGTCACCATTTCTTTTCGAAAAATGAACTAAATTTAAAAGGACTACTAAAAAAAACAAAAAAGGAAGGTCACGACTTGAAAAAAGAACTGTTTATTACGGATGGTAAGTACTTTCGTTCACTAAACATCCATGAACTTCTTCAGACGTCCTTTTTACACTTGCACCCATTCTTAAATATGCAACTGTGATCATATGACCAACATAACATCATGTGACTTCACTTACATCATTTTCCATATTAAACTCCCCCATTTTAAAAATATGTATATATAATTTTTTACTTTTCATTAAAATTCAAACACAAGCTATAAGGATACTAGGATACATTATTCTAAAACAAATAGACCATCCTTCCTTTTGCCTTCAGTAACCTTGTTACAACAAAATATATATTTTTTCATTAGTAAATACACATTTAATCTAAAACTCCTCTCTTCAGCTAAACAAGCTCTTCAGTTGTAAGTAAGTAAGCAAGCTGTAGAACATTGACCAATGTAAAAAAAAAGTAAAAGTTATATATACATATTTTTAAAATGGGGGGTTTAATATGGAAAGTGATGTCACTGAAGTCACATGATATATTGGTCATATGATCATAGTTGTATATTTAAGAATGGGTGTGAGTGTAAAAAGGATGTCTGAAGAAGTTCACGGATGTTTAGTGAACGAAAGCGTTTACTATCTGTAATAAACGGTTCTTTAAGTCGTGACCTCCCTTTCTTGGACTGTTTCTTTTGGGTCAGCTGAAAGAACTCGCCTACTCCTACTTTTGCTGTACTATCCAAGAGGCATGAAGTGCAGATGTTTGAGAACTGATGTGCCCTTCCTGTGAGTCTGGGTCTAATTACTGTCAAGTAGACCTAGTCCCAGATGTGGTTGGAGTACTGGGGAATCCATCCTTCCTGCCAGATGACCCATTATTGAGGGAACTGTGCTGGCTGGTCAAAGTTTGGAGCTCCATTATCTGACTTGCCTTCAGGAGGTCCGTCTCCAGTCCAGGCATCCTGGTTGGTTGCCTTGTTATAGACTCAAAGCAGTCATGGCACATACAGGCCAGGTGGCATCCACAAACCTGACATCACTATATCTGTGGCTCTTCTGTGGCTCTTCTGGAATGGTACCTCAACCCCCCTCAGGCCAAAGAGACCTGTTTCCTTGCTAAAGAATCAAGGGATATAACTGTCTGTCTAACCGTGCGTAATCTGAATGGGCATTGAACTACATTATTCATATGCTGTGCGTAGAGGAAGATCCTGAATAAAAGCTAGCAGAGGGTGTGAACTGTGGGGATTGAACTTTAACACAGCTTCCCACAGCCAGCTTTTGTATAGTCAGAGAAAATATATGATTCTGCTGATGTAGGAAGGGCATTAGACACCTGTCTAGTCCTACAGTAACATGCATGGACTTGAAAGTTTTTTTGTGTACTACATCTTCCAGAGCCACTACTGTTTAGCCCTGAAGTTGACATCTAGCTGGAGACCATGAAAAAGAAAGTGCAAGACCTTTCTAGCAACAGGATAATTTTTAAGGTTTTCAGTGGATACTGGTAGTGCACACAGCAGCAATTCCGTCTTTGATTTTCTCAAAGCAGAAGCCAGGCTGCAGGTAAAGTTTCTAAGCTGTGCTGCAATCCTTAAGTGCTTCTCTTCCAATTCCTTCTGTGGCATGTGGGTGGTGGAAGGATGTCCATTTTTTGAGCAGCCTGGTTCAGTCCCACTAAGCAAGTGGGAAGAAAAATGATTATGCATAGCATTGTCCTCCCCCTCCTCATCAGTCACTTTTCTCCCAGTGTACGCAGGCAAAGGAAGAGAGTTGCTGTGCCTTCAAAATAGAGCCATCTAGTCTGTCCTGTTAACAGAACCATATGTGTTATTCTGTGTACTTGTTTTGCATGTTCTTTTTGGCCACTCAGTCTCATTGCAGCCATTGAGTCTCTTGTATCTAAAGATCCTGGGAAATTGTGCTAGGGATCAATAATCATGAGTCATTGGGCAGAATGCCATGAGAATTTCTTCTAAGTCCTTTATCAGTTAGCTGGCAGGAGCAGTACAATACCTTCAAGTTTAGGCTATTGCCAGGGTGTACATTTCTGCACATTGCACCCCTCTGTCCTGCCCTCAAGTCCCATGGCTATCATTCATGCAGTAGGGTTCATACTACTCTCCGTCTGTCTGGAATGAGTGAGTGAGCTGGTGCCAGAGTCTCTCTCTGGCATCTTTTAACTACTTTGCTATTAGCTGTCCATGAGTTACCTGGTCCATAGATCTTTATTCCTGTACACCGTAGAGCTGTTGCCACTTTTCCAGTTGGTAACAAAAAACACTGAGATCAGTCTTGTACCTTGGTGGTCTTAACTTGTCTGCAACAAAGAAAATAATTCTGCATAGTCATTCAGCAGCCTGTAATCCTCTTAATGTGGACGAGATTCCATATACTCAGACTTTTGCCACTTATGTTAAGGAGGTTGCACAGAAGGTTCTAGCGCTTCACCCTAGACCAAGATCACTTACAGCTGTATACTCCTACTTTCAGTATTACCTCCACCACCATCACTTCTCATGAGTGCATGAGCACTGGAGCAGTACACCTAGTACCCTACTGAGGCAACTGGCCGCTCATAGCAAAGAGGAACAAGTAAGCTTGAAGCTAAAATGTCAGATGGAGGAATTCTTTTGACATCTTTGGATTGTAGTACACAGATCACAATTCCTTTTCACTTCAGCTCAGTCTCTGGCCTTCATACACTGTTTGGACACAGGGCTGGCAAAGGCCTTTTATATTTCACTCCCATCTAATGCAAGACACCCCAGTAGTCTTGTTAGCCTTCAAAATTGCTCTGACCCCTATTTGCCCCAGCAGCCAAATGCTAGCCCCTTATTTCAGTGACTATTCCTACAGTACCGTATGCACATCAGTCATGCATTGGTTCTTAAAAAAAAAAGTGATGCAGGATGGACATTCCTGGATACTTTCATATTTGTTCTCACGTTTGTTGAACTGCCCTACAATGGAGGATCTTTCCCAAGTTACTTTCCTGTGGGTCTTCCCTTTTTGTTGTCTGCTGCGGGGGTTACATGCACTACATATTTCAGTATAGGAGGTTACATGCACTATATATGATTTCAGTATAGACAAGAGACCCAAGTACAAGTCATGGTGATTGTTACTTTAGGACACAGTATCATAATTCACACAGGCGTGGACATAACTGTCCACTGCATCAGGATGTCAAGTCAGCAAAGTGTGGTGTTTGGGATGTGTTTACATTTTGTTCTAATTCTGTATCTAGTAAACAGTTTAAGAAGGTTGAAGCAAAAAAAAATTGAAACCGTATCTGGCATTACTAACTTAATGTGAATGAAAGACTACACATATCCAGCAAGCGGGCTGCTGCACCCCATGCTATTCACAACTTTGAGCCCTGCAGTCCTACGATGATGGTGGGGGGGCAAAAGCCCCAATGGTAACCATTACTATGTCTTTCTAATCTCCAAATATATTAAGAACACCCTGTTTCACACAAACATTAATTTCTTGAAAAATAAGAGGAATGGAATTATAATTACGATGTCAGCCCAAGTCACTCCAGGTGTGGCTCTTGCTACTAAGCATCCTGGTATGTCCTAATGTAAACAATTCCCCAAATCCCACTGTTTCCAGAGCAGATGATCCTCAGTAGGTAGCCACTACTACATTATTTGCAAATGAGTGCAGTCTAAGTTTCTAACCGCTGGCAACCTACCTGCCAAGGAGACTCATAGTAATGCATTCCAGCGGTAAGAGAGATAAGCCTATAAGATGACATTGTATCTTACTCCCTTTGTGGAGACTCCTGCAAATGCTTCTGTGGAAATGAGTCATGGCAAGGAATTCTATCTTTAAATAGAACTTATAATGGACAAAAAATTCTGTGGTAGTTTTACCTTAGTAAGATTTGTACGGCCCCTCACAGGTGATCCCTTTCATCCAAAATTGCCCAACAAAACTTCCGTTTATGGGATACCCCTTTACTGGATTTACATCCCTCAACAGTGTTGGGTACAGAAAAGCCAGGCACTTTAGAAAATTACAGACCAGTTTAATGTCTATTCTAGGTAAATATTTTGAGATGCTTAATTGAACTACTGAATGTATCTGGTACAAACCCTTCTATTATCTAAGTAAAATAACATGGTTTCAAGGGCGAATCAACTTTGCTAATTTAGTTTTTATGATCTCACTGAAGCTTTAGAACAGGATTTGTCACCTAGTGTAGTATTTTTAGATTTATCCAAGGCTTTTGACAGTCTTCCATTCAAAGTGATTAAAAATGTTTATTAAATGTAAATGTTAATAGCTATATAGCAAGATGCTTTGTGAGGTAAATAATAAGAGTACAAACTCTATAATTCAGAGGAATATTTCCAACATCTATCCCCGTACAATTTGGTGTTCTCAAGGGGCTCTGTTCTGTGCCCTGTACTGTTTAACATGGGATTTTCTACAATACCTAAAAGCAAAATTTTTTTTTGGTTATACAGATACGCTGATTGCAAATATGTTCTTGTTTCACTGTTGCAGTCATCACTTTTGGGTTATCCCTGCTAGGGTAGCCCTCGGTCAGTCCGAATACCAGAGACTTAGTATTTCAGCGTCTGTTGCTGTCGCTTGAGGACTGATGTCAGTAGTATAAAGTAAGACAGCTGACTCCATTACATCAGTCTTTCTTGCCGACGAGCCCTAAGCAGAAGCACTTCACACGAGTGCTGGTCGGCCGCTACCTGAGTTTCGTCTACTGAATTGAAGTTGAAGTCTTCTAAAGCTAAGTACCCCATTGGGTATCCTTTTTTCTTGCATTAACCGATGTCAGAAAAAGTTAGTAATTGTCTTACCTGTGGAAAGCAAATACCACGCCGAGACTTTCACTCTTACTGCATCACTTGTTTAGGCCCAGACCGCAATGTCCCTCTTTGCTGCTTCTGTGCTTTGTTCAGTGCCAGAACTGTCCGTCGTCGGGCCCTTATTGTAGCCAGATATTTTCGCTTACAGTCCTCTAATTCCGATATGGCTTCGGTAAACCATCCAACAGCAGATCTTCTGAAAAAACGTAAAGATACAGAGACCGCACAGGTCCAAACCCACCAGCAACACTTACATTAAGTCCGTTCTCCAGTACTCAGGTGCTTTCGCAGCCCCTGATGCCCACTTCTGTTGATTTTCTGGCCGCTACCGAGACCCTTTCGGAGTCCGGTATGCTGCAAAACTCTTTGACTGAGGATCCTGCGGTTGTCTCAACCTTGTAAGGGTCTAGAGTCGCTGAGCAGGCACTGGCTTCTGAGGAAGGCCTTCGCACTAACTAATCTCATCATAAACAGATGTCTTTTTTCGCGACTAACATTCTTTCTAAAACTACCGAGTTTCTCAGGCCGAGGGTGCGAACCACACCCAAGAAACCGTCTGCCTACTATCAGGAGCCCTGCTACCTTGCCTCAGTCTCAAATGCTTAAAATGGCGGAAGACTTTATGCTGATCAGGGGAAGCCAAGCAACCCCAAGCAACCCCCTCCAAAAGGAAAAGAGATCTGTCCTCTTTAGTTTTGTCTGAACAATACTCAGATGAATCTGATGCATCTGAATATGAAGTTAGGCCCAGACTGTACTTTCTTGCTGTACTTAACGGTTTTCTGCCTAAATGCTGATTTTCCAGTATTTATTGTGATTTAAAAGCTTGCTTTTTTCACATATTTGACTGCCTGCACTTTTAAAAAGTCGTTTTTTGTTTAAATAATTTAACTGTTGTAGGCTACACAGCAATAGCCCCTTTTGATCGTTTGTAGTCGTTTGGGTTTTTTACTGTTTTTGCCTTAGCTTTTCAAAAAAACAAAAAAATTCCTTGATGTTCATCATGTTTCACTGTTGCAGTCATTACTCTTGGGTTATCCTGCTGGCAGGCTACCCGCAGTCGGCCTGAATTCCAAAGTCCTGGTCCAGCATCTGTTGCTGTTGCCTCTTCCCTGACGTCAGTGCGCCAGGGGTATAAAAGATGCAGCCGACGCCATTTTCTTCAGTCTTTCTTGCCGCGCGGTGCCCGAAGCAAAAGCAGTTAGCAAGTGCTGGTCGGCCGAATCCTGAGATTTTTGAAATCTAATTTCAGATCCGAAGTTTTCATTAAAGCTAAGTACCCCGTTGGGGAAGCCTTTTTCTTGCTCCAGACCGATGTCAGAAAAAGTTAACAATTGTATTTCTTGTGGGAAGCAAATACCTCATAAGGATTTTCACTCTTCCAGTATTCCTTGCCTAGGCCCTGACCACGATGTTGCTTGTCGGTTTTGTGCTAGATTTAACCAATGCACTATAAAGCGTCTGTACGATTTTGCCTTTCATTTCTTCGGCCGAATATTTGATTATACTATGCCGTCGGAGCAGCCGACAACCGGAATTTATAAAAAAAAAAAACGCAAGAATAAAGACAAGGACAGGCATCAGAGGTCCAAATCCGACTATGAGGCTTCCGCTAAGCTTGTCGGTTTGCCGGTTCTCAGTGAGGCGCTTTCGCAACCCTGACGTCCACTACCTCAGAGTCACAGGCCGCTTCCGACTCCCACGTGGAACCAACTGGGCCTCTGGAAACACAAGGTATTGGATCCTCGGAAACTGTTCCCTCAGATGGGTCCGGAGCCACTGTGCAGGCATCAGCTTCTGAGGGTGTTTTCAGACCAACTCCGTTATATGTAAAGCCATCTTCAGCTTCCAAGCCAGACTAAAGCAGCTCTAAAGACAAACAAGTACAGCATTTTCCAGGACAGGCTTCCATGCCTAAAAAACAAATACTCAAAATGGCTGAAGACCTTATTACTTTGATCAGGGGTTCCCATCCCCCTCTTGATAAGAGGCCTAGGCAAGAGACATATCAGATCAGGTTTCCATTTCCTCTGATTCCTCCTGTGATCAAGAATACTCTCTTCCTGTCTGAGGATTCTGATGCTGAAGAATCTGTTCCTTCAGCTTCTCCTCCAGAAGATTTCTCCTTTGGGGAATACCATGAGGGAGCACTTTCATTGGGAGAGCCAGGATTACTCAGAATCTAAGAAAAGGCTCAGAGATTTCCCTTTACTTCCTCAGCAAAGGTCCCTTGCTATTCCCCCTGTGCTGGACATTGTAGATGTTTTTTTCAGTGTCCGGCCTGTCTCCAGACTCTATACCCCCTGCACCGGTTAAGCCAGACAGATACTACAGGGTCCCAGATTCCCATAAATTTCTTTATAAAAACCCTGCTGCTGACCCAGAAACCATATCTCAGGGTACTAAGGGAGTCTAAGCTTCCACTGCTAAAAACCCTGTCCCCTCTGATAGGGATTCAAGGGGCACTGGACAGATGGGGGAAAAAAGTTTACACTTCTGCTACTTTGGCTGTAAGGGCCTTAAATTGTTTGGTGTTAAGGCAGAAGAGGAGTTGAAGAAAATGGAGGATAAAGCGAAATCTATGCAGACAGTTAAGGATTTTTTTACAGGTATAGCCACCTAGATTTAGCAGGAACTGGCCTTCAAAAAATTGGTCCTTTCCAGTGTCAGACAGGCCACAAAGAGGCAGGTACAGATGCCCTAGAGGCAGATCCCAGCCCCAAGGCTCATACAGGCCTAAGCAATGGGGTGCTTCTACCTCCAAAAGCGGAGAAGACAAATCTCAACCTTACAGGAAACAGTCCCAATGACTTTCCTCTACCAGTACCAAGCACTTAACTTTTACAAGCTCCCTTAGGGAGAAAACTGGCACTTTTTTCACAAAACTGGCACATGATCACCCAGGACAAATGGGTCTTGAATATAGTGTCTCAGGGCTGCAGGTTCTACTTTCACACCCTGCCAAAGGCAAGAGGCATGCCAGACCTGCCACACAATCAATAGGCAGAGGCACAAAAGCAAGTTTCATCCCTCATGGACACTAGGACCATTCAGCAAGAGCAGGGACAACGATTTTACCCAAGACTTTTCTTGGTACCCATAAAGGACAAAGCCTGGAGACCAATACTGGACCTATCTATTCTAAACACATTTCTGGACGTTCCAAAATTCAAAATGTTGACTCTGCAGCAGCTTCTGCCCATTGCTGGGCAAAAAGGCTTGGCTTGTAACTTTGGACCTAAAAGAGGCATACCTGCATGTCCCAATCAGACAATCTTGCAAGAAGATACCTCAGATTGATGGCTACCAATTCTCTGCACTGCCCTTTGGCTAATCTACTGCGCCCAGGGTCTTCACAAATTGCCTGGCACCAGTAATTGCTTTCTTTAGACAGAGGAATTCGGATATATCCCTACTTGGACGACTGCCTCATTCAAGCAGAGAACAAGGACATTTTACTAAAACATCTGGCGTTTGTAAAAAGATTACTAATTTGCCTAGGGTACACAGTAAACGAAAAATCAAAACTAGTACCCTCTCAAGAGATAATATTCCTGGGTGCAAGCTTAAATTTAACTGCCCGGATGGCTTATCTCACGCCAGACAAACAAAGGCAACTGACTTCTTACTTCGAAATGTTGGCAACATTGAAACAAGAACAACACAGTACAGTTGTATACACTTACCATAAATGTAAATGTTGGAGTGTATTCACTGTTGCAGTCCTGCTTACCCTCCCTCCAGCCCCCTGACTTCTCTATACTTTCTACCTGTCCTTTTTTGGGCCATATCTTATAACAATGGTATTTACATTTTACTGGGGGTATTATACACCATGTAATTGATTTCTATTTTGGGGGCTCCTGATATCTGGGACAAGAAAAACGGATGTAATGGCATCAGCTGCATGTTTTATACCCCAGACGACCTGACGTCAGGGAAGAAGCGACAGCATCTGACGCAGAAATCCCAAGGCTCTGGTATTCGGGCCAGCTGAGGGCTACCTGCAGGCAGGTAAACCCGTGTGATGACTGCAACAGTGAATACACTTTTAACATCTACATTTATGGTAAGTATATACAACTGTACTTTTGCAAGTGCCAGTCGGCCGCTTCCTGAAATTTTCATGTTTTGAGTTTAAAACCTGAAGTCTGCTAAAGCTAAGTATCCCGTTGGGATCCTTTTTTCTTGCTCTAACCGATGTCAGAAAAAGTTAACAGTTGTCTTGCCTGTGGAAAGCAAATACCTCCCAGCGATTTTCATTCTTACTGCGTCACCTGTTTAGGCCCTGACCACGACGTCCCTCACGGTCAGTTTTGTGCCTTAACACCCGAACCATTCTTTGTCGGGCTATCTTTGTCACTAAATTCTTTTGCTCTCATTCTCCGTATTCCGAAATGGCTTCAATAAGCCATCCAATTACCAATCTTACGAAAAAACATAGACAGACTGACCGCATAGGCCCAAAACTGCTGACAATGCTTCCGTTAAGCTAGTCACCAGTCAGCCGTTAATCAGTGAGGCACCTTTGCAGCCCCTGATGCCCGCTTCTACAGATTCGCAGGCTTCTGCTGAGACCCATTCGGAGTCCGGTATGCTGCGAGATGCTTCTTCGACTATGGAACTTACAGATGTCTCTACCTTGGATGGGTCCAGAGCCACTGTGCAGGCACTGGCTTCTGAGGGTGTATTTCGACCTCCCGTTGTTCGAATTGAACAGATTTCATTTTTAACTAAAACTACTGAGTTTCTCAGACCCAGAGTACGCACTACACCTAGAAAACCGACAACCAAAGCGCATGCTCAAGCTGCCATGCCACAAACACAAATGCTTAGAATGGCTGAAGACCTTATTATCCTAATTAGGGGAAGCCAGCCTTCTCCTGCTAAGAGACAAAGAATTGAGCTTCATTCTGATTCTACAGACCAGGAGTCCGATGACTCTGACCCTTCTGATTGTCAGGACATGCCCTTATCAACCTATGAGGATTCAGATGCAGAGGAATCCATTCCCTCTGCCTCCCCTACCGAGGATTTTTCTTTTGGTGAAACCTTGCATACTTTAAAGAGAACATTTCCACTGGGAATGCCAGGACTTCCCCAGTCCAAAAAGAGAGACTGAGAATTTTTAGAGTTGCCTCAGCACAGGCCTCTAGCTCTAACCCCTGTCCTGGATGTTGTAGATGATGTCTTCATGGAATTCAGTCTTACTCCAGACACTTTACCCCCAGCCCCTGGAAAACCTGACAGGTACTACAGAGTACCTGATTCTCACAAATTTCTCTAAGAATCCTACTGTGGATCCAGAGACCATTTTCCAGGGACCTAAAGGGATTAAGGCTACTACAGCCAAAAACCCTTCCCCTTCAGACAGGGATTCCAGGGATTTAGACAGATTGGGTAAGAAGGTATATATCTCTGCAACTCTTGCCATCAGGGCATTGAATTGCCAGTTTCACATGTTGAAATACCAGCAACATATTATGGAACTAATTAAACAAAAAATGGTGTTACTCCCAGATTGTGCAGAAAATAAAGATTTACAAGAGTTAATGCATTGTGCAAACCAAGTCAGTAAGCATACTTTGCAGTGTGACTTTGATGCCCTAGAAGCATCTTGCAGGGCTGCAGTCACTATGTCTGTACTGAGAAGGCATACTTGGCTGAAGGAACAAACATTGCTTGATCATGTCAAATCAAAATTACTAGATGCTCCTTTAAATAAGGACTGTTTGGCACCAAAGCAGATGAGGTTCTTAAAAAGATGGAAGAAAAAGCTAAATATATGCAATTTAAGAATTCTTACAAGTGCAGCCACCTAGATTCAGTAGGCACTGGCCTTCTAAAAATTGGTCCTTTCCAACCCCTTCCAGGCCTTCTCAGTCCAAACCCAGGGGGGAACAGGCCACCCAGGCTACGTCTCAGGGTATGCAGAGATCTAAACAATGGAGTGCTCCCACCTCAAAAACAGGGAGTCGTACGCCACCCCCTTATGGAAAGAGTTTACGATGACTTTTCAATTATCCTTCCCAGCCCTGCCCAATTAATTGTGCCTCTAAGAGGAAAACTTGCTCTTCATGCAAAAAAATGGATGTCCATTACTCAGGACTAATGGGTCCTAAACATTGTATCCCAGGGGTACAGATTCTACTTCCATTCACTGCCAACCCCAAGCGGGTTTCCAGACTTTCCTCCAAACCAGTGGGCAGAGGCTCAAAAGCCAGTACTTTCCCTGCTCAGTATCAGAGATATTTAACCTGTTCCAGTAGAACAAAGGGAGCAGGGGTTCTACTACAGACTTTTGCTGGTGCTCAGAAAAGAGGGCTCTTGGCACCCAATCCTGGATCTTTCAATTCTCTGCATCTTACTGGTGGTCCCCAAATTCAAAATGCGTACCTTGCAACAGTTTCTCCCTGTGCTAGCCAAGGATGCCTGGTTAGTCACCCTAAACTTAAAAGAAGCTTATCTGCACAGCCCCCTAAGGGAGTCTTGCAGGAAATATCTATGCTTCAGGACAGGCTGTATGCACTATCGGATGTTCTTTGTGTTTCACTGTTGCAGTCATTACATTTGGGTAATCTGCTTGCAGGTTGCCCTCAGTCAGCCTGATTAACAAAGTCTTGGGTCCTGCATCAGTTGCTGTCCCTTCCATGACATCAGGTTGTCAGGGGTATAAAACATGCAGCCGATGCCATTACATCAGTCTTTCTTGCCACGCGGTGCCCGAAGCAGAAGCAGTTCGCAAGTGCCGGTCGGCCGACTCCTGAAATTTTCATTTTCGAGTTTCAGAACCGGTCTTCAACTAAAAAGCTAAGTACCCCGTTGGGGAAACTTTTTTTCTTGCTCCTTACCGATGTCAGTAAAAGTTAATAATTGCATTACTTGTGGGAAGCAAATACCTCATAAGGATTTTCATTTGTACTGTATTCCTTGCCTAGGCCTTGACCACAATGTGTGTTGCTGTCGGTTTTGTGCTAAATGTAATCAACACACGATTAAACTTCGGTATATTTACGGTTCTAAATATTTTAGCTCAAGATTTAACTATCCAGAAATGGCGTCTGTTAGCAATCTGACTACCGGAATACCTAAGAAAGACAGAGACTGTCGATGTCCAAAACCGACGGCGCTTCTAAGCCAGTCGCCGGTACTCAGTGGGGCGCTTTCGCAGCCCCTGATACCCGCTACTTTTGATTCACAGGCCTCTAATGAGACCCATTTGGAGTCTGGTATGCCACGAGATGCTTTAAGTATTGAACCCGCGGATGTCTCTACCGTAGATGGGTCCGGAGCCACTGTGCAGGCACTGGCTTCTGAGGGGGTTTTCAGGCCTAAAGATTTGTATATTAAACTGACGCCATCTTCAAAACTAAGGCCAAAGTCTACTTCTGGGTCTAAAAAACTGACGCTTGGGCCATGTGTACAGGCCCCAATGCCTAACAAACAAATGATCGAAATGGCTGAAGATTTAATTACCGTGATCAGGGGTAGCCATCCCCCTCCTGCTAAGAGGCCTAGGCAAGGCACTGACTATCGATCTTCAGATCAGGTTTCTATTTTTTCTGATTCTTATTCTGAACAGGATTTATCTATACCTACTTATGAGGATTCTGATGCAGAAGATTCCATCCCTTCTGCTTCTCCCCCTGAGGATTTTTCTTTTGGAGAAACTTTACATGCGTTAAGGGAACGCTTCCACTGGGAAAGTCAGGATTTCTCTGAATCTAAAGAGACTTTGGGATTTTCTTCTTCTTCCTCAGCATAGGCCTTTGGCTATACCTCCTGTTCTAGACATTGTTGATGTTTTTTCAGAATCCAGTATGACTCCTGATTCTCTGCCTCCGGCTCCTAGTAAGCCAGACAGATACTACAGGGTTCCTGACTCGCACAAATTCCTTTTCAAAAACCCTACTGCTGATCCTGAAACCATTTCTCAGGGTCCCAAGGGTGTTAAGACCTCTACTGCTTAAAATCCTACCCCTTCTGACAGATTCCAGGGCGCTGGATAGATGGGGAAAGAAGGTTTACACGTCTGCAACCTTAGCAATCAGGGCTTTAAACTGTCAGTTTCATATGCTTAAATATCTACAGCATGTCATGGGTGTACTTAAACAGAAAATAATGTTGATCTCTGTGTGGAAAATAGTCGCATGATTTATTACACTCAGCTGAACAAGTTGGAAAACATACTTTGCAATTTGGTTTTGATTCTTTGGAGGCCTCTTGAAGGGCTTCTGTAACTGGATCTGTGATAAGAAGGCATGCTTGGCTCGAAGAGCAAAATCTGCCTGATCATGCTAAAGCAAAATTGTTGGATGCTCCTTTACAACAGGACAGTCTCTTTGGTAATAAGGCTGAAGAAGTTTTAAAAAAAAATGGAAGATAAAGCTAAATCTATGCAAACTGTGAAAGACTTCTTGCAAGTGCAGCCACCCAGATTTAGTAGACACTGGCCTACTAAGAACTGCTCCTTTCCATTTCCCTCGAGAGCTGCTCAAGTCAAATCCAGACATTCCAAAGGCTCCAGGTTTGTCACAAGGAACTTTTAGGACAAAACAATGGGGTGCCTCCATCTCCAAACATGGAAGCAACAAGGTATCTCTCTATGGCAAACTGTCTCAATGACTTTCCTCTACAATCACCAAGCACTTATTTGGCCCCCCATTTCGGGGGGAAACTGGCACTTCATGCACGAAACTGGCAACTGATTACCCAGGATAAATGGGTTTTAAATATAGTATCCCAGGGATACAGATTTCATTTCCACACTTTGCCAATCCCAAATGGATTGCCAGATCTGCCTCCAAATCAGTGGGCAGATGCCCAGAAACAAGTTCTGTCCCTCATGAATACGGGGGCTATTCAACCAGTACCAGAAGAGGAAAAGGGACAAGGTTTCTATTCAAGACTTTTCCTGGTACCCAATTCTGGACTTACCCATTCTAAATACATTTCTGGACATTCCAAAATTCAAGATGCTGACTCTTCAACAGTTACTAGCAATGCTAGGCAAAGATTCCTGGTTGGTAACTCCAGACTTAAGAGGCTTACCTGCATATCCCAATTGGGGAATCTTGCAGAACATACCTCCACTTCAAAGCAGGCTACTTGCATTACCAGTTCTCTGCACTGCCCTTTGGCTTATCTACTGCGCCCAGGGTCTTCACAAAGTGCCTGGCACCAGTAATGGCATTTTGCAGGCAAAGACATATTCAAATTTATACATACCTGGACGATTGTCTAATTCAGGCAGAAAACAAGGACACTCTTCTAAAGCATCTGACATTGGTAAAAAGGGTTCTAATTTGTCTAGGGTACACCATAAACGAAAAGAAATCACAACTTGTACCCTCTCAAAAAATTACATTCCTGGGTGCAAGCTTGAATACAACTGCCCAGATGGCTTACCTTACGCCAGAAAAGCAAATTCAATTGATGACTTACTTCAAACAGGTGGCCACAAAAACCAAGCTATCTGCAAGACAAATTCTGCAGGCCTTGGGGTTCATGGCCTCCTGCATTCTTCTAATTCCATATGCAAGACTGCATATGAGGAAACTTCAGTGGTACCTAAAAAGTTTATGGAGTCAACATTGTCACAAACTGGAAACAATGATTCCTATTATACCTGGCCTGCAACTAGAGTTCCTATGGTGGGCAGAGGCCTGCCACCAAAACAAGGGACTGCCATTCACTCCACCCCCTGCCACTACAGATGCACCAGACTATGCTTGGGGGGCGCATCTGACAGGAAAATGCATTCAGGGCAAATGGAGCCCAAATCAAATGCGCCTACATATCAATCAGAAAGAGATGCTAGCTGTGCAGAATGCTCTGACAGCCTTCAAGGACTACCTTCATCCAGGACAACTACTGATAGACAGAACACCACAGTCATGTGGTACGTAAACAAGTAGGGGGGTACACATTCCTACCCCCTTTACAGACTAGCCATGGCATTGTGGAACACTGCCTTGACTTATCAAATACATCTACAAGCTCAATTCCTGCCAGGAAAGCTAAATACTCTGGCAGACGAACTAAGCAGAAATCTTATGGACCCACACAAATGGAAACTGGAACCACAAGTTTTCAACATGTTGACACGCAAATGGGGGAGCCCAAACGGATCTTTTTGCCTCACCCTAGAACTACCAGTTGGACAAATTCTGCACAAGAATTCATCACAAAAAAGCTTGGAAAGTGGATGCTCTATCATTCAGCTGGAAAAACCTATCATTCTATGCTTTTCCCCCTCTGCCTCTGCTCTCCAAAGTCCTACTAAAAATCAGACAGGACAAACCAAAGATGATTCCAGACTGGCCTCGCCAACACTGGTACCCACTCCTGCACAATGTCACACTTTTCCTCCATGGCACCTGCCTCAGACACCTTACCTACTGTCTCAGCAGAACTAGCAAATTCTGCATAGTCTGCTCCAAACTTTGAATCTTGCAGCGTGGCTAATCAACTAATTTCACCCTTGGCATCTCTCAGCAAACCTGTGATGGATGTCATTTTGGAGACTGGAAGAGATAGTACTAGATAGAAAATCTTATGCTGACAAATGGAAAAGATTCTGTGCCTGGAACCCAAGCACAAGGAATAAGCACAGCAATGCCCAATATTCCTCAGATTCTGCAATACTTAACTGAGATGCTTCACAAGGGCCTATCTTTTTCTTCCATAAAAATCCATGCCTCTGCCATTTTAGCTCATTACAACACAGAACCTCCCGTCTTCTCTCATCCTGTGCTAAAGCAGTATCTCAGAGGGGCCAAAAAATTAAGACCTCCCATGAGAGCACCAACTCCTGCATGGGACCTCAATTTTGTTTTGGAAAAACCCACTCTACATCCTTTCGAGACAGCTGTTACTGCGGACCTAAAATTTTTCTCTTGGAAAACAGCTTTCCTTTTAGCAGTCACTTCAGCTAGAAGGATTTCAGAATTACAGGCTCTTATGGCAGTGGAGCCTTTCATTATTTTTTATCCGGACAGGGTGGCTCTCAGGACCAATACATACTTTATGCCCTAGGTGGTATCCAGTGTGGCTCTTAATCAGACCATTCATCTGCCAACTTTCTTCCCCAATCCACAGAACAAGGGTGAGTGGATTCTGCATTCATTGGATGTACACAGACAACTTAGATTCTACAGGACAAAATCTCTAAGAAAATCTGAGCAACTATTGGTGCCATTTGCTGCAGGGGCAGAGGGAAAGTTTATTTCAAAGCAGACTATTTCCACATGGATAAGCCATTGTATTAATTTCTGCTATATGCACCATGGTAAACCTATCCCCAAGGGGATCAGATCTCATTCCACCAGGGCTGCATCGACTTCTGCAGCCTTTCTCAGAGGGGTTCCTACCAGAGACATTCTAGAAGCTGCTACCTGGAGCTCAGTTCATATGTTCACCAAACATTACCATTTACCTCTCTTCTCAAAATCTAGAGCTGGCTTTGCCACTGCTGTCCTGCAGGGCCATATAGCTGCTCCTAATGCTCTATAAATCCATCCTCCCAACCATAGCTTTGGAATTCTACCCAAATGTAATGACTGCAACAGTGAAACACGAAGAACATAGTACAGTTGTGTACACTTACCATAAATGTAGATGTTCAAGTGTATTCACTGTTGCAGTCCTGGTTACCCTCCCTCCAGCCCCCTGTTTTTCTCTTATTATACGTCGCCTTTCTTTTACCATGATTAAAAGCCTTTTTGGTGTATTTGCTTTTGTATTTGCTTTTGTTTGGAGGTATATGTTTTGTGTTTTAAATTATATGCATACATATATAAATATATATATATATATATATATATATATATATATATTATTTTTTTTTTTTTTTTTTTTTTTTTTGCTCCCTATTTGAGGGACCACCTGACATCTGGGGCAAGAAAAACTGATGTAATGGTGTCAGCTGCATGTTTTATACCCCTGACGACCTGACGTCATGGAAGAAGGGGACAGCAACCGACGCAGGACCCAAGACTTTGTTAAACAGGCTGACTGAGGGCAACCTGCCAGCAGATTACCCAAATGTAATGACCAACAGTGAATACTCTCGAACATCTACGTTTATGGTAAGTGTACACAACTGTACTTTCTCTGCACTTCCCTTTGGCTTATCTACTGAGCCCAGAGTATTCACAAAGTGCCTGGCTCCAGCCATTGGATACTGCAGGCAGAGAAATATACAAATTTTCCCATACTTGGATGATTGCCTGATTCAGGCAGACAGTCAGAAATTGCTACTTCAGCACCTAGCATTTGTAAAAAAAACCTCCTCATTTCATTGGGGTATACCATCAACGAAAATAAATCACAACTGGTGCCCAGTTAAACAATTGTATTCCTCAAGCTTGAGCACAACTTCCCAGATGGCATTTCTCACTCCAGAAAAACAGGTCTATTTGACCATCTACTTTAAACAAATGGCCACCAAAACCCAGCTATCTGCAAGGAAAATACTGCAAGCCCTAGGGTTCGTGGCCTCATGTATTCTGCTAATTCCATAGGCAAGACTGCATATGAGGAAACTTCATTAGTACTTAAAAAGTCTTTGGTGCCAACATTCTCAGGACCTGGAAACTGTCATTCCAATCATACCTTGTCTAAGGGCAGAGTTCCTTTGGTGGGCAGAAGCATGCAACCACAACAAGGGACTACCTTTCACTCAACCCCTCGCCGGCCAAACCCTGAAAACCGACACATCAGACTGTGCATGGGGGGGGGGGGGTGCACATGGCAGGCAAATGCATTCAGGGCAAGTGAAGCCCAGGCCAAATTCACCTGCACATCAATCAAAAAGAGATGCTAGCTGTGCAGAATGCTCTGACAGCCTTCAAATACCTAATCCTTCCAAGACAGCTGCTGATAAATACAGACAACACCACAGTTATGTGGTACATAAACAAGCAGGGGGAACCAATTCTTACCCACTCTGCAGGTTAGCCATGGCCCTGTGGAAGACTGCCTTAAGCAACTAAGTGCATCTACAAGCTCAGTTCTTCCCAGGCAAACAAAATACACTGGCAGACGGCTTAAGCAGAAATCTCGCAGACACACACGAGTGGAAATTGGAGCCCAACAACTTCAACCTTCTAATCCAGACATGGAGGACACTGGAGGTGGACTTCTTCGCCTCCCCCGAAAACCACTAGTTGAGCAAATTTTGTACCAGGAACCCTCACAGCAGGGCCTGAAAGGTGAATCCCCTATCCTTCCAATGGGAAAACCTCTCAATTTATGCATCTCCCCCTCCTCTCAAAAGTACTACTCAAGATCAAACAGGACAGGCCAAGGGCAATTCTTATTGCCCCAGACTGGCCATGCCAGCACTGGTACCCACGCTTACGCAGTCCGACAACAGTGCCACCCTGGCATCTTCATCAGACCCCCTACCCTGCTGTCCCAGCAGAAGGGACAGATTATGCGTCCACATTTACAAACCCCAAACCTTGCAGCCTGGCTTATGTTCGTGTTTCACTGTTGCAGTCATTACATTTGGGTAATCTGCTGGCAGGTTGCCCTCAGTTGGCCTGATTAACAAAGTCTTGGGTCCTTCATCAGTTGCTGTCCCCTCTTCCATGACGTCGGGTCGTCAAGGGTATAAAACATGCAGCCAACGCAATTACATCAGTCTTGCCGCGCGGTGCCCGAAGCAGAAGCAGTTCGCAAGTGCCCGTTGGCCGACTCCTGAAGTTTTCATTTTCGAGTTTCAGAACCAAAGTCTTCAACTAAAAGCTAAGTACCCCATTGGGGAAACTTTTTCTTGCTCCTTACAGATTTCAGTAAAAGTTAATAGTATTACTTGTGGGGAGCAAATACCTCATAAGGATTTTCATTTGTACTGTATTCATTGCCTAGGCCCTGACCACAACATACCTTGCTGTCGGTTTTGTGCTTTATTTAATCAGCACACTATCCATCCTCTGCACATTTTTACTTCAAAATATTTCGGTTCACTGTTTAATTATCCAGAAATGGCATTGGTTAGCCATCCGACTACCAGAATACCGAAAAAACGCAAAGAAAAAGACAGAGACAGGCTGTTGAGGTCCAAAACTGCTGACAACGCTTCTCCTAAGCTAGTCGCCAGTTCGCCGGTCCTCAGTGAGGCGCTTTCGCAGCCCCTGATACCCGCTACTTCTGATTCATAGGCCTCTACTGAGACCCATTTGGAGTCCGGTATGCCGCAAGATACTTCACATATGGAACCCTCTGATGTCTCTACTTTGGATGGGTCTGGAGCCGCTGAGCAGGCACCAGCTTCTGAGGGTGTATTCAGGCCTACAGACTTGCATATTAAACTGACTCCAACTTCAGTGCTAAGGCCTAAATCTCGATCTGTGTCTAAAAAAACAACACCCAGGACACATGTTCGGGGCCCTATGCCTAAAAAATAAATGATTAAAATGGCTGAAGATTTAATTACTCTAATCAGGGGTAGTCAACCCCACCCCTCCAAGAGGCCTAGGATTGAATGTGACTATGTATCTTCTGAACAGGACTATGTTTCTTCTGACTCTTCTAATCTGGATTTGTCCATATCTACTTATGAGGACTCTGATGCAGAAGATTCCATTCCCTCTGCTTCTCTGCCTGAGGATTTCTTTTATGGGGAAACTTTACATACCTTAAGGGAGCATTTCCACTGGGAAAGTCAGGATTTCTCTGACTCCAAAAAGAGGCTTAGTGTTTTCCTTCTTCCTCAGCATAGACCTTTGGCTATACCTCCTGTACTAGGTATTGTTGATGCGTTTCCGGATTCCAATATGGCTCCTGATTCCTTACCTCCAGCCCCTAGCAAACCAGACAGGTACTACGGGATTCCTGAGTCCCACAAATGTCTTTTCAAAAATCCTGCTGCGGACCCTGAAACCATTTCTCAGGGGCCCAAGGACATTAAGGCTTCTACTGCAAAAAATCCTACCCCTTCTAATAGAGACTCCAGGGCGCTGGATAGATGGGGTAAAAAGGTTTATACTTCTGCAACCTTAGCAATCAGGGCTTTAAACTGTCAATTTCATATGCTAAAATATCAACAGCATATCATGGGGCTGCTTAAACAGAAAATGATGTTGATCTCTGACTGTGTGGAGAATAAAGATTTGCAGGATTTATTGCATTCAGCTGAACAAGTTGGCAAACATACTTTGCAATGTGGTTTTGATTCTTTAGAGGCCTCTTGAAGGGCTGCTGTTACTGGTTCTGTACTTAGAAGGCATGCTTGGCTTAAGGAGCAATCTCTGCCTGATCATGTTAAAGCAAAACCTTTGGATGCTCCTTTACAGCAGGACCGCCTATTTGGCAATACGGCTAAAGAAGTTCTAAAAAAAAATGGAAGATAAGCTAAATCTATGCAAACTGTGAAAGATTTCTTACAAGTGCAACCTGCTAGATTTAGTAGGCATTGTCCTACTAAGAACTGGTCCTACCCAGCTCCCTCCAGAGCTACTACAGTCAAACCCAGACATTTCAAAAGCACCAGGTGTCGGTCCCGAGGGACTTTCAGAACTAAGCAATGGGGTGCTTCCACTTCCAAATCTGAAAACAAGGCACCCACCCTATGGTAAACAGTCCCAATGACTTCCCTTTGAAATTACCAAGCACTTATCTCTTAGCCGCCCCTTTGGGGGGGAGGGGGGGACTACTAAACTGGCAACTTATAACCCAGGACAAATGGGTTTTAAATAGTGTCCCAGGGATACAGATTTCATTTCCACACGCTGCCAACTCCAAACGGGTGGCCAGACCTGCCCCCAAATCAGTGGGCAGAGGCTCAGAAACAAGTACTTTCCCTCCTAAACATGGGGGCTATTCAGCTAGTACCAGAAGAGGAAAGGGACAAGGTTTCTATTCCAGACTTTTCCTGGTACCCAGAAAAGACAAATCATGGCGTCCAATTCTGGACCCATCTACTCTAAAACCTTCCTGGACATTCCAAAATTCAAGATGCTGACTCTTCACCAGTTACTTCCTATGCTAGGCAAGGATGCCTGGTTGGCAACTCTCGACTTGAGGCTTACCTGCATATCCCAGTCAGGAAATCTTGCAGAAGATTCATACGCTTCAACGCAGGCTGCATGCATTATCAGTTCTCTGCACTGCCCTTTGACTTGTCTACTGCACCCAGGGTATTCACAAAGTGCCTGACTCTAGTAATTGCATTTTGCAGGCAAAGAAATATTCAAATATATCCATACCTGGACAATTGTCTAATTCAGGCAGAAAACCAGGCCATTCTTCTCAAACATCTGGTGTTTGTAAAAAGAGTTCTAACCTGTCTAGGGTACACCGTAAACAAAAAGAAATCTCAACTGGTATCCTCTCAAAAGATTACATTCCTGGGTGCAAGCTTGAATGCAACTGCCCAGATGGTTTTCCTTACGCTAGAAAAGCAAATTCATTTGGTGACTTCAAACAGGTGGCCACAAAAACCTTGCTATCTGCAAGGCAAATACTGCAAGCCTTGGGGTCATGGCCTCCTGCATTCTTCTAATTCCATATGCAAGACTGCATATGAGGAAACTTCAGTGGCACTTAAAAAGTTTATGTAGTCAACGTTGTCACAGCCTGGAAACAATGATTCCCATCATACTTTGCCTGCACCTAGAGTTCCTATGGTGGGCAGAGGCCTGCCACCAAAACAAGGGACTGCCATTCACACCACCCCCTGCCACCCAACCCTAACTACAGACGCATCCGACTATGCATGGGGGGCTCATCTGGCAGGGAAGTGCATTCAGGGCAAATGGAGCCCAAAACAAATGCACCTTCATATCAATCAAAAATAAATACTACCTGTACAGAATGCACTGACAGCCTTCAAGGACTACCTTCATCCAGGACAATTACTGATAAAGACGGACAACACCATGGTTATGCGGTACATAAACAAGCAGGGGGGTACACATTCCTACTCTCACTGCAGACTAGCCATGGCATTGTGGAACATGACCTTGAGCTACCAAGTAAAACTACAAGCTCAATTCCTGCCAGGAAAGCAGAACGGACTAAGCAGAAATCTCATGGACCCTCACGAATGGAAACTTGAACTATGGATTTTCAACATGTTGACACGCAAATGGGGGAGCCCAGACATAGATCTTTTGCCTCACCCCAGAACTACCAGTTGGACAAATTTTGCACAAGAACTCATCACAAAAAAGCCTGGAAAGTGGATGCTCTGCCCTTCAGCTGGAAAACCCCATCAGTCTATGCCTTTCCCCCTCTGCCTTTGCTTTCAAAAGGTCTACTAAAAGTCATACAGGGCAAACCAAAAATGATTTTGATTGCCCTGGACTGACCTCGCCAACACTGGTACCCACTTTTGCGCAGTGTGTCACACATTTCACCGTGGCACCTGCCTCAGACACTTCCCTTACTGTCTGAGCAGGAGAACCAAATTCTGCACCCTCAGCTCCAAACATTGAATCTTGCAGATTGGCTAATCATTTAAATTCCCCCTTAGCTTCCCTCAGCAAACCTGTGATGGATGTCATTTTGGAGGCGAGAAGACGTAGTACTAGAAAATCTTACGCCGACAAATGGAAAAGATTCTGTGCCTGGAATCAGTCTCAAGGGATGAGCACAGCAGTGCCCAATTTACCTCAGAATTTGCAATACTTAACTGAGATGCTTCACAAGGGCCTCTCTTTTTCTTCCATAAAAATCCATGTCTCAGCCGTTTCAGCTCATTACAACACAGACCCCCCCCCCTTCTCTCATCCTCTTCTAAAGCAGTATCTCAGAGGGGCCAAAAACTTGAGACCACCCAGGAGAGCTCCAACCCCTGCCTGGGACCTTAACTTTGTATTGGAGAAACTCACTCTACCTCCTTTCGAGCCAGCTGCAACTGCAGACTTAAAATTTCTTTCCTGGAAAACAGCCTTCCTTTTAGCAATCACTTCAGCTAGAAGGATATCTGAATTGCAGGCCCTTATGGCAGTGGAGCCTTTCGTCATCTTTCTTGCGGACAGAGTGTCAGTCAGGACCAATCCATCATTCATGCTCAAGGTGGTATCCAGTGTGGCTCGTAATCAGTCCATTCATTTGCCAACTTTCTTTCCCAATCCACAGAACAAGGGAGAGCGGATTCTGCATTCACTGGATGTACACAGACAACTTAGATTCTACTTGGACAGGACTAAATCTCAAAGAAAATTTGAACTGCTGGTAGCATTTGCTGCAGGGGCAGAGGGGAAGGCTATATCAAAGCAAACCATTTCTAAATGGATAAGCCATTGTATTAGTTTCTGTTATAAGCACCATGGAAAACCTGTCCCCCAGGGGATCAGATCTCATTCCACCCAGGGCTGCATCTACTTCAGCATCCTTTCTCAGAGGTGTTCCTACCAGGGATATTCTAGAAGCTGCTACGTGGAGTTCAGTTCATACTTTCACCAAGCATTATCACTTACCGATTTTCTCTAAATCCAGAGCTGGCTTTGCAGGGCCTTATAGCTGATGTTCATTGTGCATACAGCTGCAGTCATAACAGATGGGGTTCTCCTGCCATCAGGCGGGTTCTCTGTCGGCCAAATTCCAAAGTCTAGGTCCGGCGTCGGTTGTCGTCACTTCTTCCCTGACGTCAGTGAGACAGGGGTATAAAGGAACCAGCCGACACCATTTTCTTCAGTCTTTCTTGCCGCACGGTGCCCGAAGCAGAAGCAGTTCGCAAGTGCCGGTCGGCCAGCTCCTGAGATTACGAAAATTTGGAAACCGAAGTCTTCTTAAAAGCTAAGTACCCCGTTGGGGAAACTTTTCTTGCCTCAGACCGATGTTAGACAAAGTTAATAATTGTAGTTCTTGTGGGAAGCAAATACCGCATAGGATTTCCATTCCCCCTGTATTCCTTGTTTAGGCCCAGACCACGAAGTCTCGGTCTGTCGCTTTTGTGCTACATTCAACAAACGCACTATTAAGCGTCGGGCGGAGTTCGCCCAGCATTATTTTGGGAAAGCATTTAACTATACTATGTCGTCGGATACTCCGACTCCGGTTTTGTCTAAAAAACGCAAAGACAAGGACTGACACTCGAGGTCCGCGGCCTCTACTGACACCATGCCAAAGCAGACTACACGTGGTCTGGTTCTCAGCGAGGCGCCTACGCAGCCCCTGATTACCGACGACACATCTTTGACGGTGTCTCCTGTACCCGAGGTCGCAGGCACCTCGGCCCACACCCCGACTACAGATACCGAAGCCACTCTTGGCGTTGAAACAAAATGTGGACAGGTCCACCTCCACTCAAGGTGTCTTCAGACCTTCCTCTTCTTTCTCCATCAAGGCTTTCACCAAGTCTAAAGCAACCATGCACTCTGAGACCAGCTACACAGGGCCCATCTCCAGGCCCCATGCCAAAGAAACAGATGCTTAAAATGGCTGAGGATTTAATTACTCTAATTAGAGGTTTTCAGCACCCACCGGACAAAAGGCCCAGAGTGGAGGAAGATTCCCCCTCCTCTGATCAGGGCTCCATTATTTCAGAACACTCTGATGATCAGGAACAGTCTTACTCCCCTTTTGAAGACTCTGATGCGGAGGAGTCCATCCCTTCTGTATCCCCCCCTGAGGATTACTCATTTGGGGAAACTTTACATACCTTAAGGGAACACTTCCACTGGGAAGGCCAGGATTATTCAGATTCCAAGAAAAGGCTCAGGGAATTTCACTTGTTACCCCAGCACAGGCCTCTGGCTATACCTCCTGTCTTGGACATCCTAGATGATGTTTACTCGGAGGCCTGCCTTAACCCGGACTCTCTACCTCCAGCTCCAGTTAAGCCTGACAGGTACTACAGGGTTCCTGACTTGCATAAATTTCTATACAAAAGCCATGCTGCTGACCTAGAAACCATCTCACAGGGCCCCAAGGGAGTTAAGGCCTCCATTGCCAAAAATCCATTGCTTTCCGAGAGAGATTCCAGATCCCTAGAAAGGTGGGGAAAAAAGGTATATACCTCTGCTACCTTATCCATGAGGGCCTTAAACTGTCAGTTTCATATGCTAAAAATACCAACAGTTTTTGTTATCACAATTGAAAAGTAAAATGTCTCAACCTGAACAACCAGACTTGAAGGAGTTGCAGGACTTGATGCATAGTGCAGAACAAGTGGGTAAGCATACCTTACAATGTGGTTTTGATGCTCTAGAGGCCTCATGTAGAGCTGCTGTTACAGGCTCAGTCATACGTAGGCATGCCTGGCTCAAGGAACAAGCCTTGCCTGATCATGTCAAAGCTAAATTACTAGACGCCCCTCTTCAAAAGGATGTACTATTTGGTGCTAATGCTGAGGAAGTATTACGGAAAATGGAGGAAAAGGCTAAATCAATGCAAACTGTGAAAGAATTTCTACAGGTTCAGACCAAAGATGATCCTCATTGCTCCGGACTGGCCAAGGCAACACTGGTACCCACTCCTGAGGAGCCTGACGCATTCCCCACCATGGACCCTGCCTCTAATGCCTCTTCTTCTGACTCGGCACAATTTCAAAACTCTTCACAGCCAGCTAAAAACACTCAATCTAGCCGCATGGAAGATTCCTTAGCATCACAACAGGCCCTACTCTCCAAGGAGGTGCAGGATGTCATTTTGGAGGCCAGAAGGCCATCAACTAGAAAAGCTTACTCCGCAAAATGGAAACGTTTTTGTGTCTGGAATGAGAAAAAGGGCCAGGATCCTGGAAAACTGAATTTACCTCAAATACTGCAATATTTTCTGAACTGCTAAGCAGTGGACTTTCTTTCTCCTCCATCAAAATCCATGCATCAGCCATTTCTGCAGAATACAACACTGATCCACCTTTATTCTCCCACCCTCTCCTAAGACAGTTCCTCAGAGGGGCTAAGAATTTAAGGCCTCCAAGGAAACAACCAATACCTGCTTGGGATCTTAATTTCATTCTGGAAAAACTGACCTTGCCTCCCTTTGAGCCAGCTGCCTCATCAGATTTGCAATATTTGTCCTGGAAAACAGCTTTCCTTTTGGCTATCACCTCAGCTCATAGAGTTTCAGAACTATAGGCTCTCATGGCCGTCCAACCTTTTATCATCTTCCATCAGGACAGAGTTTCCTTACGAACCAGCCCGTCCTTTATGCCTAAAGTGGTATCCAAGGTAGCTTTAAATCAGGCCATACATTTACCTACTTTTTATCCTAATCCTCAAAACAAAGGGGAGAGAATACTACATTCCTTGGACATCCACAGACAACTGCGTTATCTGGACAGAACAAAGCCTTTCAGAAAGTCAGAACAGCTCTTTGTGGCCTATGCGGTAGGAGCTCAAGGGAAGCCAATTTCCAAACAGACAATCTCAAAATGGATAGCCCACTGCATACGCTTTTGCTACTCCTTTCATGGCAAAACTGTTCCTACAGGCATTAGAACTCATTCCACCAGGGCCACAGCCACCTCTGCAGCATTCCTCAGAGGAGTTCCTACCAAGGATATTTTGGAAGCAGCCACTTGGAATTCTGTGCATACCTTCTCCAAGCAGTACAACCTACCATTATACTCCAAATCTAGAGCAGGCTTTGCCACTGCAATCTTGCAGGGCATTTTGGCTCCTCCTAGTTCCACCTAGTGCCTACCACCTATTTCTTAGCTTTGGGATTCTACCCATCTGTTATGACTGCAGCTGTATGCACGATGAACATAGTACAGTTTTGTACCTACCATAAATGTAGATGTTCGAGTGCTAATACAGCTGCAGTCCAGGTTTCCCTCCCTCCTTCCCCTCTTGGGACAGGCCTATAGGCTAACACATCCTCTTACAACCTGATTGGGATGTTCTTTTATGATGTATTTGCTTGCAACTACTGTATTTGGATTATATTGCACTGCATTATCACACAAATTTATGTATTGCCTTCCTTCTGGGGGCACCTGACATCTGGGGCAAGAAAAACTGAAGAAAATGGCATCGGCTGGTTCCTTTATACCCCTGTCGCACTGACGTCAGGAAAGAAGCGACGACAACCGACGCCGGACCTAGACTTTGGAATTCGGCCAACCGAGGACCCGCCTGATGGCAGGAGAACCCCATCTGTTATGACTGCAGCTGTATTAGCACTCGAACATCTACATTTATGGTAGGTACAAAACTGTACTTTCCTAATGTTGTATAAATCCATCCTCCCAACCTTAGCTTTGGGAATCTACCAAAATGTAATGACTGCAACAGTGAAACATGATGAACATAGTGCAATTGTGTGTACACTTACCATAAGTGTAGATGTTCGAGTGTATTCACTGTTGCAGTCCTGGTCACCCGCCCTCCAGCCCCCTATTTTTCTTTTACTATACCTCTTCTTTCTTTTACTATGCTTAAAAGCCTTTTTGGTGTATTTGCTTTTGTTTGGAGGTATATTTTTGTGTTTCTAATTTTATATATATATATATATATATGTGTGTGTGTGTATTTTGCTCCCCATTTGGGGGGCACCTGACCTCTGGGGCAAGAAAAACTGATGTAATGGCGTCGGCTGCATGTTTGTATACCCCTGACGTCATGGAAGAAGGGACAGCAACCGACGCAGGACCCAAGACTTTGTTAATCAGGCCGACTGAGGGAAACCTGCCAGCAGATTACCCAAATGTAATGACTGCAGCAGTGAATACACTCGAACATCTACATTTATGGTAAGTGTACACAACTGTACTATCCCCTGAATACACCACCAGCAACCCACAGCAATCCGGTGCTGGACATCATTCTTGAAGTCAGAAGGCCTAGTACTAGGAAATCATATGCTGAAAAGTGGAAAAGATATTGTTCTTGGAATCGGTCTCAAGGAAAGGACAGAAGTGCCCTCTTTACCTCAAATCCTGGATTACCTAGCAAAGCTACTCCACAGAGGCCTATCCTTCTCCATTAAGATTCATGACTCTGCCATCTCATCTCATAATACTGAGCCACCTCTATTTTCTCACCCTCTCATCAAACAATTCCTGAGAGGGGCTAACAACTTAAGGCCCCCTAGGAGAGCACCCTCCCCTGCTTGGGACCTTAACTTTGTACTGAAAAAGCTCAGGCTTCCCCTTTTGAACCTGCTGCTTCAGCAGAGTTAAAATTCCTCTCTTGGAAAACAGCTTTGCTTTTAGCCATAACTTCAGCAAGAAGAGTGTCTGAGTTACAGGCACTAATGGCTGTGGAACCCTTAATTATTTTCCATACTGACAAGGTTTTAATCAGGACTAAACCCATCCTCTATGCCTAAGGTGGTGTCCAGTGTGGCTCTAAACCAATCCATGCATTTGCCAACCTTCTTCCCTAATTTTCAGAATAAAGGGGAAAGATTCCTGCACTCCTTGGACGTGCGCAGACAGCTCAGGTTCTACCTTGATAGGACCAAACCTTTCAGAAAATCTGACCAGCTGCTAGTCAGCTTTGCTTCAGGGGCAGAGGGCAAGGCCATTTCAAAGCAAACCATTTCCAAATGGATTGCACACTCCATCCGTTTCTGCTACAAGCACCATGGAAAACCTACCCCACAGAGTAGCAGACCACATTCCACTAGGGCTACTTCCACCTCTACAGCATTTCTCAGGGGAGTCACTACTAGGGACATTCTGGAAGCTGCAGCCTGGAGTTCTGTATACACCTTCACCAAGCATTACCACTTACCTATTTTTTCTAAATCCAGAGCTGGATTTGCTACAGCAGTCTTACAAGGCTTGCTAGCCAGCCCTAATACTTCTTGACTGCCTCCACCCTTCATCTGCTTTGGGAATCAACCCAAGTGTAATGACTGCAACAGTGAAACACAAAGAACATATTACAGTTGTGTACACTTAACATAAATGTAGATGTTCGAGTGTATTCACTGTTGCAGTCCTGGTTTCCCTCCCTCCAGCCCCCTGGTTTTCTGTGTTTTTTCTACCTCTCCTCTCTATGGCCATTTTTAATGGCAGTGGTATTTGCTTAGCTTCCTATTTGGGGGGCTCCTGACATTTGGAGCAAGAAAAACTGATGTAATGGCATCGGCTGCCTGTTTTATACCCCTGATGTCATAGAAGAGGCGACAGCATCTGACGCTGAAATCCTAAGACTCTGGTATTTGGGCCGGCTGGGGGCTGCTTGCAAGCAGATAACCCGAATATGATGACTGCAACAGTGAATACACTCGAACATCTACATTTATGTTAAGTGTACACAACTGTACTTTCTCCTTGCTTTACAAGGGATATATTGGTATTTATTTTCCACTGATGGGGTTTCTTCCACCAGAGCCTGTCCTCCTACTTGGGGGCTTCTAACAGGTTAAGGCAAGGAAAAACTGATGTAATGGCATCTGCTGCTTTACTTTATACTACTGACAACCTGACGTCCGTCCTCAAGTGACAACAGACACTGAAATACTAAGTCTCTGGTATTCGGGCTGGCCAAGGGCTACCCTGGCAAGGATAACCCAGATGTGATGACTGCAAAAGTGAATACACTCGAGCATCTACATTTATGGTAAGTGTACACAACTGTACTTTGGCTTTATAGATTGCAAATTTGGCTTTACATTGCAAAATGAAAAAGTTTATCAAACTTTGAATTATTACATGAATATATTGATGGATTGGCCCACATCGACAGGTTTAAAGTTTAGTACTGACAAATGCAATATTATGTACTTTGTTTCACTTCCCTCAACCTAGAACAACAATCTAGAGATCTTGGTGTCATCTCTTCAGACTTATCCTTTGTAAATCATAGTAAAGCTGTCTGCAGTCAAGCATTGAAGAAAATGGGGGCATCTTCTTATACTAGCACTGTGATGTTGAACCTTTTGGGCTACGTGTGTCAAAAATTTGGAAAATGCCTATCTTGCCTCTGCTGTGTGCCCCCCCCCCCCCCCATGAACAAGAGAGAAACCATTCTTTACATATTCATGTATTTTTTTAAAAATACAGTCCAATCATGTGCTGCTATGCATTATAAAAGTAAAAGAAAAATCAGTGACTTACAATAGAGAAACTGATATGCGCACTAATAATTGGGCTTAAAATAGTGCACCAAAAATTACCCTACTTTTAATAGTAATTTTGAACTGAACTGAAAAAAATACGGAACACACTACATTTGATTCGATTAACATCAATTAATGACTTTTTTGTTGCTGAGTTTTAATAGAAAAGATCAGGTTCACATATTTTTGGTAATTTTGTTCATTTAGTTTCTTTGGTAACTTGGGTGTTGGTGAACACTGGTGTGTCACCCAAAACAACATGGCATGTTACCTTTGACACGCGTGTCATAGGTTCGCCATCACTGTACTAGCAAATTGGAATGAAGGATTCACAACAGAGTTCAAATCCTGCATAAGACCAACCTTAGAGTATAAAGCTTTTTGTTTGTATACTTAAAGGCAAGTACAATAACTAGAAAGTTTACAGAGAAAATTCATCAATAGAATAGTTTCAGTTAGAAATTTGGACTATAAGGGTAAATGTACACAACTGAAACTATACTCTTCTTTAGATACATAAGGGATAAGCTTATACTAGCTTACAGGGTCTTTCATCATCAGTCTTGCAGGCAGTGTTTAATATGGATATTTTCAACTGTACAAGACTGACACAACGTCAATTTTCAGACATTTATATAAGAGTAAAATAAAATATTCATATATAATAAAAACAATGGCTATTCTTTGGAATAACATTACCATTAATGTTTGCCTGGCTGCTAATAATGATGGCTTTAAAAAAAAAAATCTTTAAGTGAATGGATTGAAGGTAAAGTATACATGCCTTATCTGTAGGAATCTCTGTTCCTAGAAGGCCATTATGCCCAAACACTTATGAATTTGTTTAGGGCCAAGGCAGGGACACCTCTCCATAACCCTTAGCCAGATGTTCCTTTACCAGTTTTTCTGCATCTCCTAACCAGAGCCCATCCCACTCTGGCATATTTGCTGCTTCTGTTCATTTTAGGTCATATCAGCTGTGGTTCTCTGCCTCTCTGTATCTTCCATGCAACAAGTCACTAAGGCTTCCATCGGGAATCTCACCCATAACTTAGACATGAGATGCTGCCTGGCTGCTTCAGTTGCACTTATAGACAGACCTTCAGGATTGTGGGACAAAACAAATCTACGTATCAAACAGATTGATTTTTTTTACTGGCTCATTTGCTTAACTCAGATTTGATGGTATTGTGATCCAGTTGTCTTACAATATATAACCCCTCTTGTTCACTCCTGAGTTGGGTTCATAGTAGTAGTCTGGGCATTGGCAGGGCCTTGGGGGATGGGAGAGAGGGCTGTCAAGTATAGTCTGCTTGCTTTTCATAAAAGTGAGGTTTAGGAATGTCATGCCTCCTTAGTAATGAATTTTCTGTGGAGACTGTGGATGTAGATGGGACCATCTACTTGTTAGGATGGGCTTCCTCATACTCCAGACACACTCTGAATGCTTACGTGCCATGCAGTGGAGTCAGGGTTTAAAGAAACTAAAATGTCCTGATGGCTACTTGGATGATGCTTCACCATGGTCACAGTGGCAGACAGGTGGTCATCAGGCAACAAGGGCTGATAAAATGTATCAAGAAATCTGACCTTTCCTAGAGGTATTTTCCAGTGTAGGCTTCCTGTTACATCAATGGTCTGTTCCTGGAATTATAATTCCATTTGGGAGTAACTTACTGATGTTCTTCGTGTTTCACTGTTGCAGTCATTACATTTGGGTTATCTGCTTGTAGGTAGCCCTCAGTCGGCCTGACTATCAAAGTCTTGGGTCCTGCGTCGGTTGTTGTCTCATCTTCCATGATGTCAGGTAGTCAAGGGTATAAAGCATGCAGCCAACGCCATTACATCAGTCTTTCTTGCCATGCAGTGCCCAAAGCAGCAGTTGTTCGCAAGTGCCGGTCGACAGACTCCTGAAATTTTCATTTTAGAGTTTCAGATCCGAAGTCTTCAACAAAGCTAAGTACCCCGTTGGGGATCCTTTTTCTTGCTGTAAACCGATGTCAATAAAAGTTAACAATTGCATTACTTGTGGAAAGCAAATACCTTATAAAGATTTTCATTCGTACTGCATTCCTTGCTTAGGCCCAGACCACGACGTCCCTCGCTGTCGGTTTTGTGCCTTATTCAGTCCTCGAACTATTCGTCGTTGGTTCATTTTTGCTTCTATTTTGGTGCTCGGTTCAATTATCCAGAAATGGCTTCGGTAAGCCACTTGACTACCGACATTCTGAAAAAACGCAAAGATAAAGACAGAGAGAGACCACATAGGTCCAATGCTGCTGACAACGCTTCTCCTAAGCTAGCCGCCAGTTCGCCGGTACTCAGTGAGGCACTTTCGCAGCCCCTGATACCCGCTACTTCAGATTCACAGACCTCTACTGAGACCCATTAGGTGTCCAGTATACCGCGAGATGCTTCAACTGTGGAACCTGTGGATGATGTTCGTGTTTCACTGTTGCAGTCATAACTGTAGGGTGCTCCTGCCGGCAGGCAGCCCGAGGTCGGCCAGAATCCCAAAGTCTGGGTCCGGCGTCGGCTGTATAAGCTAGTACCCTGACGTCAGTACGCTCTGGTACATAGCCCTCAGCCGACGCCATCTTCTCCAGTCTTTCTTGCCGTGCGGTGGAAAGCAGCTCGCAAGTCGTTGGTTGGTGATTTTCGAACAGCGTGTTGTTGTCTGTCCGAAGTTCTTACTTCTCTTCTCAAAGCTAAGTACCCCGTTGGGAATCTTTTTCTTGTTCCTCCGATGTCAGAAAAAGTTAATAATTGTATAGCGTGTGGGAAACAAATACCTCATAAAGATTTCGACCACGACGTTTCTTGTTGTCGGTTCTGTGCCAGGTTCAACTCTCGTACTATCAAGCGCAGGTACGATTGGGCTTTAAATTATTTTGGCAGACGCTTCAATTATAGAATGTCGTCGGACACTACCGGAGTCCAAAAGAAGCGCAAAGACAAAGACAGGCCTCCGAGGTCCAAACAGGACTCGTTGCAGCTGGAGCCAGCGTCCGGTTCGGCTGTCGTCAGTGAGGCGCTTTTGCAGCCCCTGTCGTCCGCCACTTCTGAACCGATGGTCGATACGGACTCCCATGGGGAGCCATCAAGGCCCACTATTTTAACTGCTGCAGGACCTTCGGACGTCGCTCTTTCAGATGGGTCCGGAACCGCTGTGCAGGTACCGGCTTCTGAGGGGGTTTTCAGGCCTACTCACATCACTATTTCAAAGGCAAAGACAAAGACTCCTGTTAAGTCTAAAGTTCCAGCTCAAGCTGCTTCTGAATCTACTCCCAAGACACAAAAGCAATTGTTGAGGATGGCTGAAGATTTGCTTACAATGATTAGGGGTTCTCACCCCCCTCCTGAGAAAAGGCCTCGACAGGATGTTACTCTGGATTCCTCTGACCAGGCTTCTGTATCTTCTGTTTCTTCCTCAGATCAGGACTATTCCTTTCCCACATATGAGGATCCGGGTGCTGAGGACTCTTTAACCTCGGCCTCGCCGCCTGAGGATTTTCTTTTGGGGAAACCTTGCATGAGATGAGGGAACATTTTCATTGGGAAGGACAGGAATATTCTGCTTCCAAGAAGAGGCTTAGAGAATTTCTTCTTCTTCCTCAGCATAGGCCTTTAGCTATCCCTCCTGTTTTGGACATTGTAGATGATGCTTTTCTGAGGCTAATTTGAACTGATTCCATGCCTCCTGCTCCTTCTAAGCCTGATAGAGTTTATAGGGTTCCTGACTCTCATTTATTTTTATTTAAAAACCCTTCTGCAGATCCTGAAACTATTTCTCAGGGCTCTAAGGCTGCTAAGGTTGCTACTTCTAAAAATCCTATTCCCTCTGAGAAGGATTCTCGTGCTTTAGACAGGTGGGGAAAAAAGGTATATACTTCTGCTACCTTGTCTGTTAGGGCTTTAAATTGCCAGTTTCATATGTTTAAATATCAGCAATTTCTTTTGTCTGTTTTAAAGCAAAAGCTTGCTTCCCTTCCTGCTTGTGCAGAGGATAAGGAACTTCAGGATGTTTTGCATGCTACTGAACAGGTTAACAAGCATAGCTTACATTGTGGTTTTGATGCTTTGGATGCTTCTTGCAGGGCTGCTGCCTCTGGTACTGTTATTAGGAGACATGCCTGGCTTCGTGAACAAAGTTTGCCTGAACAGGTTAAGGCTAAGTTATTAGTTGCCCCTGTTCAACAAGATGTTCTTTTTGGATCTAAGGCTGAGGAAATTATTAAAAAGATGGAAGAAAAGGCAAAATCTATGCAGACTGTAAAAGATTTCTTGCAAGTTCAGCCTCCTAGATTTTCCAGGAATTGGCCCTCTAAAAATTGGTCCTTTCCCACGTCTGACAGGCCTCAAAGGGGAAGATATAGGCGTTCCAGAGGTCGGGGTCAAGGCCAGGCCTCTTACAGATCTAGACAATGGACTGCTTCTTCACCTAGAAGGGGAGAAGAGAAAGCAAACTCAATGATTCTCTCGGTTGGGCTTCAGGACCCTTTCACCTGGACGCCCCTCTCGCAGGAAAACTGTCTCTTTACAGAAATTGGACTCGTATTACCCAGGACAGATGGGTATTGGACGTGATTTTAAAAGGTTACAAATTCCACTTTCACACTTTGCCAAGGACTCACGATTGGCCAGATCTGCCAAAACATCAATGGTCAGAGGCCTTAACTCAAGTGGATGCTCTTCTGGCCATGAGAGCCATAGAGCCTGTTCCACTCTCGGAAATGGGAAAAGGGTTTTATTCAAGACTGTTTCTGGTCCCCAGAAAACAAAACTCTTGGAGACCTATTCTGGACCTTTCTGTGTTAAACACCTTTTTGGAAATTCCAAAGTTCAAGATGCTTACTCTGCAACAGCTAATTCCAATGCTCTCTCAGGACGCCTGGATGGTGACATTGGACTTAAAGGAAGCCTATTTACATATTCCCATCAGACAAGAACGCAGGAAATTCCTCAGGTTCAAGGCACTTTCAATTCTCTGTTCTGCCCTTTGGTTTATCTACTGCGCCCAGAGTCTTCACCAAGTGCCTGGCACCATTAGTGGCTTACTGCAGACTTCAGGGGATCCAGATTTACCCCTATTTGGACGACTGCCTTATTCAGGCAGACAGCAAAGATCTTCTGCTTCAACATCTGGACTTTGTTCAACGTCTTCTCCTCCTACTGGGATTCTCAGTGAACATAAAAAAGTCACATTTGATCCCTTCTCAACAAATGGTATTCTTGGGAGCCCTCTTAAATACAACCTTACAAAGGGCCTTCCTCACTCCAGAAAAACAAATTCAGCTGGCTTCTACTTTCAACACCTTGGCAACTCTATCTCAGCTCACTGCAAGGAAATTCCTGCAGGCTCTGGGCTACATGGCTTCCTGCATTCTGTTGATTCCAAACGCAAGGCTTCACATGAGAAAGCTTCAATGGTATCTGAAAAGTGTATGGTCACAGCATTACCACGATCTGGATATTCTGATCCCTCTGATCCCCTGCCTCCAGAAGGAGTTCCTCTGGTGGTCCAGGGCATGCACTTCAAACGAAGGAAAACCTTTTCGTCTTCCTCAACCTACTCAAATCCTGACCACGGACGCCTCGGATTATGCTTGGGGAGCACACTTTCTAGACAATTGCCAGCAGGGAACCTGGACAAAGGACCATCTTCACTGGCACATCAATCTGAAGGAAATGTTGGCAGTTCAAAATGCCCTCCTAGCCTTCAAGAACCTTTTACAACCAGGCCCTCTGCTAATTCGCACAGACAACACCACAGTCATGTGGTACATCAACAAGCAGGGGGGGTTCTCATTCATACCCCCTTTGCAGACTAGCTATGGGTTTATGGGACACAGCTCTAAATTTGAATCTACATCTCCAGGCTCAATTCATTCCAGGGAAACAGAATCTCCTAGCAGACAGCCTGAGCAGAAACATTTCAGATCCTCACGAATGGATGCTAGACACCAACTTGTTCAACAGGATTACGGCAGTTTGGGGATGTCCTCAGATAGATCTGTTTGCATCCCATCTCAATCATCAGCTGCCTCACTTTTGCACCAGGTCCTTCCACAAAACAGCTTGGAGAGTGGATGCCCTGTCCTTCAGCTGGAGAAGCCTTTCAGCATATGCCTTCCCTCCTCTTCCTCTACTTCCTCGGGTATTGCTGAAAATAAAACAGGACAAGCCCAAGTTCCTCATCTTGATTGCTCCAAATTGGCCTCGACAGTTTTGGTATCCAACTTTAAAGCTCCTGTTCTCGGGCCCTCCTTGGATTCTCCCACTGAACCCTTCGCTTCTGTCCCAGCATCAGGGTCAGTTACTACATTCCAATCTCAAGACCCTTTGCCTGGCAGCTTGGCCCTTCAAAGGAATTTGATTCCCTCTAGTCTTCCCAAACAAGTTTTGGATGTTCTTTTGGAAGCTAGACGGCCTAGCACTAGGAAATCCTATGCCTCTAAATGGAAGAGGTTTTCTATTTGGATGCAGGACCGAGGCTCTGATCCTCAGGTTCCTGATCTCTCGTCTATTTTGCTTTACCTTTCGGAGCTTTTATCTAAAGGACTTTCCTTTTCTTCCATTAAGATTCATGCTTCTGCTATCTCTGCGCATTTCAGTTCTGATCCTCCTGTTTTTTCTCATCCTCTGGTGAAGCAGTTCTTGAGAGGAGCTAAAAATTTGCGGCCTCCAAGGACCCCTCCTGTCCCTGCCTGGGATCTTAATTATGTTTTAGAAAAACTTACTTTGCCTCCTTTTGAGCCTGCTGCATCTTCAGATATTAAGTTTATATCCTGGAAGACTGTTCTTTTGTTAGCATTGACCTCTGCCAGAAGGGTCTCAGAGTTGCAAGCTCTCATGGCTGTGGAACCATACCTTATTTTCCATCAGGACAGAGTTTCCTTGAGGACCAATCCTACTTTCATGCCTAAGGTGATTTCGAAAGTGGCTTTAAATCAGACAATTCACCTTCCTACTTTCTTTCCAAATCCTCAAAATAAAGGGGAAAGGATTTTGCATTCATTAGATGTGCACAGACAGCTACGATTTTACCTGAACAAGACTAAAGATTTAAGAAAGTCTAACCAATTGTTTGTTTCCTTTGCCTCCAGTTCTCTTGGAAAACCTATTTCTAAACAAACTATTTCCAAATGGATTGCTTATGGAATCAGATTTTGTTACACTCATCATGGGAAACAGTTTCCAGGTGCCATTAGAAGTCACTCTACTAGAGCAGCTGCCACTTCTACAGCTTTCCTCAGAGGAGTCCCTACCAAGGATATTTTGGAAGCTGCCACTTGGAGTTCTGTGCATACTTTTTCCAAGCACTACAATCTCCCCTTGTTTTCTAAGTCCAGGGCAGGCTTTGCCTCTGCTGTCTTGCAGGGTATTCTTGCCTCCCCTTCTTCTATCTAAAGCCTCCTCCCCTTTTACACTGCTTTGGGATTCCACCCTACAGTTATGACTGCAACAGTGAAACACGAAGAACATAGTACAGTTGTGTACACCTACCATAAATGTAGATGTTCGAGTGTCTTCACTGTTGCAGTCGGGGTTTCCCTCCCTCCTATCCCCTCTTTTCCTTTTTTGTGGTGTATTTGTGTTTCCTTGTTGGATTCATTTTTGATTTGTTGGGGACTTCTGACATCTGGGGCAAGAAAGGCTGGAGAAGATGGCGTCGGCTGAGGGCTATGTACCAGAGCGTACTGACGTCAGGGTACTAGCTTATACAGCCGATGCCGGACCCAGACTTTGGGATTCTGGCCGACCTCGGGCTGCCTGCCGGCAGGAGCACCCTACAGTTATGACTGCAACAGTGAAGACACTCGAACATCTACATTTATGGTAGGTGTACACAACCGTACTATGTCTCTACCTTGGATGGGTCTGGAGCCGCTGTGCAGACACCGGCTTCTGAGGGTGTATTCAGACCTACTAACTTGCATATTAAACCAACGCCATCTTCTTCAAGGCCTAAAACTCGATCCATGCCTAGAAAACAGACGCCCAGACTGCATGGTCAGGCCCCTATGCCTAAAAAACAAATAAGAATGGCTGAAGACCTTATTACTCTAATCAGGGGAAGCCACCCTTCCCCTTCTAAGAGACCTAGAACTAATTTTCCTTCTGATTCTTCTGATCAGGATTCTGAATTTTCTGTTTTCTCTGATGACCAGGATTTACCCTTATCTACCTATGAGGATTCTGATGCAGAGGACTCCATTCCCTCTCCAGAGGATTTCTCTTTTGGTGAAACCTTGCATACTCTTAGGGAGCATTTCTGCTGGGAAAGCCAGGATTACTCTAACTTCAAAAAGAGGCTTAGAGAATTTTTACTCCTGCCTCAACACAGGCCTTTAGCTGTCCCTCCTGTACTGGACATTGTAGATGATGCCTTCTCGGAATCTAGCCTGGCCCCTGACACTTTCCTGCTCCCAGAAAACCTGATGGGTATTACAGGGTACCCGACTCTCAAGTACCTCTTTAAAAATCCTACTATGGATCCTGAGACCATTTCACAGGGACCCAAGGGCATTAAGTCTACTACTGCCAAAAATCCTACCCCCTCAGATAGAGATTCCAGGGCTCTGGATAGATAGAATAAGAAGGTATACACTTCTGCAGTTTTGCCCCTTAGGGCTTTAAACTGCCAGTTTCATATGCTAAAGTATCAGCAGCATATTATTGGATTGCTTAAACAGAAAATTATCCTGATTCCTGACTGTGCTGAAAATAAAGAATTAACAGGATTTAATGCATTCTGCTGAACAAGTTGGAAAACATACTTTGCAATGTGGTTTTGATTCATTAGAGGCATCTTGCAGGGCTGCTGTCACTGGGTCTGTACTTAGAAGGCATGCTTGGCTTAAGGAGCAATCTTTGCCAGATCATGTTAAAGCTAAATTACTGGATGCTTCCTTAAACCAAGACAGCCTGTTTGGCAACAAAGCAGAAGAAATACTTAAAAAGATGAAGGAAAAAGCTAAATCTATGCAAACTGTTAAAGATTTCCTATAAATACAGCCTCCCAGATTTAGTAGGCATTGGCCCTCTAAGAATTGGTCCTTTCTTGCCTCTTCCAGGCCTTCTCAGTCCAAACCCAGAACCAGCAGAACACCCAGGCTTCAGTCCCAAGGTTCTCACAGGCCTAAGCAGTGGGGGGCTCCCACTTCCAAAGCAGGGAGTAGTAAAACTCCCCCCCTACGGTAAATGTTCTCAATGACTTAACTTTAAACCTTCCAAGCCCTGCTCAACTGACTGTTCCTTTAGGGGGAAAGATTGCCCTGCATGCAAAAAATTGGGAACTCATTACCCAGGACAAACTGATTTTAAATAGTTTCCCAAGGATACAGATTCCATTTCCACTCCATACCAACCCCAAATGGTTGGCTAGACCTTACCCCCAAATCAGTGGTTAGAGGCTCAAAAGCAAGTTCTCTCTCTTTTAAGGATCAGGGCTATTCAACCTGTCCCAGAAGAAGAATGGGGGCAAGGTTTCTACTCAAGACTTTTCCTGGTACCCAGAAAAGACCATTCCTGGTGTCCTATCCTGGTCCTGTCTATCCTAAACACATTGTTTGTAATCCAAAAATTCAACATGCTAACTCTTCATCAGCTGCTTCCCATGTTAGGCAAACATGCCTGGTTGGCAACACTGGATTTAAAGGAAGCCTACCTGCACATCCCAATAATGGAATCTTGCAGAAGATACCTACGCTTCAGAGCAGGCTACATGCACTGTCCGTTTCTCTGCACTGCCCTTTGGCTTATCTACTGCGCCCAGGGTATTCACAAAGTGCCTGGCTCCAGTAATTGCATTTTGCAGGCAAAGAAATATTCAAATATATCCATACCTGGACAATTGTCTAATTCAGGCAGAAAACCAGGCCATTCTTCTCAAACATCTGGTGTTTGTAAAAAGAGTTCTAACCTGTCTAGGGTACACCATAAACGAAAAGAAATCTCAACTGGTATCATCTCAAAAGATTCCTGGGTGCGAGCTTGAATACAACTGCCGAGATGGCTTTCCTTACGCCAGAAAAGTAAATTCATTTAGTGACTTACTTCAAACAGGTGGCCACAAAAGCCTTGCTATCTGCAAGGCAAATACTGCAAGCCTTGGGGTCATGGCCTCCTGCATTCTTCTAATTCCATATGCAAGACTGCATATGAGGAAACTTCAGTGGTACTTAAAAAGTTTATGGAGTCAACATTGTCACAGCCTGGAAACAATGATTCCTATTATACTTTGCCTGCACCTAGAGTTCCTGTGGTGGGCAGAGGCCTGCCACCAAAACAAGGGACTGCCATTCACACCACCCCCTGCCGCCCAAACCCTAACTACAGATGCATCAGACTATGCATGGGGGGCTCATCTGGCAGGGAAGTGCATTCAGGGCAAATGGAGCCCAAAACAAAAGAAACAAGAAATATTCAAATATACCCATACCCGGACGATTGTCTTAATGCAGGCAGAAAGCCAGGACATACTATTAAATCACCTGGCATATTGCTAACTTCTCTGTGGTACACCATAAACAAAAATGAATCACATCTTGTACCCTGCCAACAAATTGTATTCCTGGGAGTAAGCTTGAATACAACTTCCCAGATGGCCTACCTCATGCCAGAGAAACAAGTTCATTTGACAGCCTACTTCAAACTACTGGCCACAAAGACCCAGCTATCTGCAAGGAAAATACTGCAAGCCCTGGGGTTCATGGCCTCCTGCATTCTTCTAATTCCGTATGCAAGACTGCATATGAGGAAACTACAATGGTATCTAAAAAGCCTATGGTGTCAACATTCTCAGGATCTAGAATCAATGATTCCTATCATACTTTGTCTACAGATAGAGTTCCTTTGGTGGGCAGAGGCCTGCCACCAAAACAAGGGACTGCCATTCATTCTACCCCCTGCTGCCCAAACCCTAACAACAGATGCATCAGACTATGCATTGGAGGCACACTTGGCAGAGCAGTGCATTCAGGGCAAATGGAAACCAAGTCAAATGCACCTGCATATCAATCAAAATGAAATGTTAGCTGTACAGAATGCTCTGACAGCCTTCAAGGGCCACATTCTTCCAGGACAATTATTGGTAAAGACGAACACCACCACTGTTATGTGGTGCATAAACAAGCAGGGCGAACCCACTCATACCCTCTCTGCAGACTAGCCATGGCTCTGTGGAACACAGTCTTGAGCTACCAAGTGCACCTACAGGCTCAATTCCTGCCAGGAAAGCTAAATACAATGGCAGATGACCTAAGCAGAAATCTCATTGACCCACAGAAGTGGAAACTGGAACCAAAGATATACAACATGTTGAGAAACAAATGTTGGAGCCCAGAGATAGACCTGTTTGCCTCCCCCCAGAACTACCAATTGGACAAATTCTGCACAAGGTCTCCCCACAAACAAGAATGGAAAGTGGATGCACTGTCCTTCACCTGGAAAAACCTGTCAGTTTATGGCTTTCCCCTTCTGCCTCTCCTCTCTAAGATACTACTAAAGATCAAACAGGACAAACCAAGGACAATACTGATTGCACCAGACTGGCCACACCAACACTGGTATCCCCTCTTGCACAGTGTGTCACTGCTGGCACTATGGCACCTGTCTCAGAACCCTGCCCCACTGTTCCAGCAGGAGGGCCAGATTCTGCACCCATAGCTTCAAACCCTGAACCTGGCAGCCTGGCTAACTACCTGATCTCTCTGTTACCATCCATCAGTAAGCAAGTGGTGGATGTCATTTTTGAGGCAAGGAGGCCTAGTACTAGAAAATCCTATGCTGGAAAATAGAAAAGATTCTGTTCCTGGACCCAAACTCAGGGGATGGGCACAGCAGTGCCCAATTTACCTCAGATTCCTCAATACTTAACTGAGATGCTTCACAAGGACTTTTCCTTTTCCTCCATCAAAATTCATGCCTCAGCCATTTCAGCTCATTACAATACAGAACCACCCCTCTTCTCTCATCCACTGCTGAAGCAATTCTCAGAGGGGCCAAGGAGAGCCCCTACTCCTGCCTGGTACCTTAACTTTGTATTGGAAAAGCTCACTCTACCTCCCTTTGAGCCAGCTGCAAATGCAGAGTTGAAATTCCTTTCTTGGAAAACAGCCTTCCTTCTAGCCATCACTTCAGCAAGAAGGGTGTCTGAATTACAGGCCCTCATAGCAGTAGAGCCTTTCATTATCTTTCATGCGGACAGGGTGTCCCTCAGGACCAATCCCTCCTTCATGCCCAAGGTGGTATCCAGTTTGGCCCTTAATCAGTCCATTCATTTGCCAACCTTCTTTTCTAATCTACAGAACAAAGGGAAACTAATACTGCACTCCTTGGATGTGCACATACAACTTAGATTTTACTTGGAAAGGACTAAACCTCTCAGGAAATCTGAACAGCTGCTGGGTGGCATTTGCTGCAGGGGCAGAGGGGGAAGGCCATTTCAAAGCAAACCATTTCTAAGTGGATAGGCCATTGCATTAATTTCTGCTATAAGCACCATGGAAAACCTACCCCACAGGGGATAATACCACATTTAACCAGGGCTGCATCTACCTCTGCAGCCTTTCTCCGAGGTGTCGCTACCCGGGACATCCTAGAAGCTGCTACCTGGAGTTCTGTACATACCTTCACCAAGCATTACCACTTGTCAATTTTTTCTAAATCCAGAGCTGGTTTTGCCACTGCAGTCTTGCAGGGCCTTATAGCTGGCCCTAATGCTTTCTAATTACCTCCTCCCAACCTTAGCTTTGGGAATCTACCCAAATGTGATGACTGTAACAGTGAAACACGAAGAACATAGTACAGTTGTGTACACTTACCATAAATGTAGATGTTCGAGTGTATTCACTGTTGCAGTCTGGATGTTCATCGTGTTACACTGCTGCAGTCATCACACTTGGGTTATCCTGCCATCAGGCGGTCCCGCAGTCGGCCAGAGTTCCAAAGTCTTGATCCGGCGTCGGTTGCTGTCGCTTCTTCCCTGACGTCAGTGCACCAGGGATATACAAGATGCATCCGACGCCATTTTCTCCAGTCTTTCTTGCCGCGCGGTGCCCGAAGTAAAAGCAGTTCGTAAGTGCCGGTCAGCCGACTCCTGAGATTTTCGAAGTTGAATTTCAGATCCAAAGTCTTCAATAAAGCTAAGTACCCCATTGGGGAAATTTTTTTCTTGCCTCAGACCGATGTCAGAAAAAGTTAATAATTGTATTTCTTGTGGGAAGTAAATACCTCATAAGGACTTCCACTCTTACTGTATTCCATGCCTAGGCCCTGATCACGACGTCACTAGTTGTCGGTTTTGTGCCAGATTTAACAAACGCACTATAAAACGACGTTTTGATTTTGCTTTGCACTACTTTGGTCGAAGGTTCAATTATACAATGCCGTCAGAATAACCGACGACCGCAATTCATAAAAAACGCAAGGACAAGGATAAATATAGGCATCCAAGGTCCAAAACCGGCGACGAAGCCTCTTCTAGACCAGTCGCTGGTTCACCGGTTCTCAGTGAGGCGCTTTCGCAGCCCCTGACACCCGCTACCTCAGAGCCACAGGCCGCCTCCGACTCCCACATGGAGACAACTAGGCCTCTGGAACTCAAGGTATTGGGACTGCGGAAACTTAATCCCTCAGATGGGTCTGGAGCCGCTGAGCAGGCATCGGCTTCTGAGGGTGTTTTCAGACCTTCACAACTTACCATTAAAACAAAGAAGCAAGTACAGCATTCTCCTGGACAGTCCTCCATGCCTAAGAAACAGATGCTCAAAATGGCCGAAGACCTCCTTACTCTAATCAGGGGTTCCCATCCCCCTCCTGAGAAAAGGCCTAGGCAGGATACAGACTGATTCCTCTGATCAGGTTTCCATTTCCTCTGATTCCTCTTCAGACCAGGGATACTCTCTACACCCCCTATGAGGACTGTGATGCTGAAGAATCTATCCCTTCAGCCTCTCCTCCTGAGGATTACTCTTTTGGGGAAACTTTACGTACCATGAGGGAGCATTTCCATTGGGAAAGTCAGGATTATTCAGAATCCAAGAAAAGGCTCAGGGACTTCCTTTTATTGCCTCAGCACAGGCCCCTTGCTATTCTGCCTGTGTTAGATATTGTGGATGATGTGTTCTCTGAATCCAGCTCATCTCCTGATTCTTTGCCCCCTGCACCAGCCAAACCAGATAGGTACTATAGAGTCCCTGACTCTCACAAGTTTCTTTATAAAAACCCTTCTGCTGACCCAGAAACCATTTCCCAGGGTCCCAAAGGGGTTAAGGCTTCCATTGCAAAAAATCCAGTCCCCTCTGACAGAGATTCTAGAGCATTGGATATATGGGGGAAGAAAGTTTACACTTCTGCAACTTTAGCAGTAAGGGCTTTAAATTGCCAGTTTCACATGCTTAAGTACCAACAATATTTAATGGCTCAGTTAAAACAGAAAATGCTTACAAGCTCAGAAGCTCCTGACTATAAAGAAATGCAGGACTTATTGCATGCAGTTGAACAGGTGGGAAAACATACTCTGCAATGTGGTTTTGATTCTTTGGAGGCCTGTTGTAGAGCCGCAGTTACAGGTTCTGTGATTCGAAGACATGCTTGGTTAAAAGAGCAGTGTTTACCTGACCATGTTAAGGCAAACTTATTGGATGCTCCTTTACAGCATGATACCTTGTTTGGTGTTAAGGCAGAAGAGGTGTTAAAGAAAATGGAGGATAAAGCTAAATCTATGCAAACAGTCAAACATTTCTTACAGGTACAGCCACCTCGATTTAGCAGAAATTGGCCTACAAAGAATTGGTCCTTTCCAGTGTCAGAGAGGCAGATACAGATGCCCAAGATGCAGATGTCAACCCCAAGGCTCTTGCAGACAATGACAGTGGGGCACCTCAACCCCAAAAGGAGGTGAGGACAAGTCTCAACCTTACAGGAAACAGTCCCAATGACTTCCCCCTTTGTATGCTAAGCACTTCCCTTTTGGCAGCCCCCTTAGGGGGAAACTTGCACTTTTTTCTCAAAATTGGCAATCAATCACCCAAGACAAATGGGTTCTGAATATTGTGTCTCAAGGTTGCAGGTTCCACTTTCACACTTTACCAAGGCTAAAAGGAATGCCAAACCTGCCACAAAATCAATGGGCAGAGGCTCAAAAACAAATTTCTGCCCTCATGGACATGAGAGCTATTCAAAAGGTACCACAGCAGGAACAAGTACAAGGATTTTACCCAAGACTCTTCCTGGTCCCCAGAAAGGACAAGGCCTGGAGACCCATACTAGACCTCTCAACTCTAAATACTTACCTGGATGTTCCGAAATTCAAAATGTTGACACTATAGCAACTTCTTCCCATGCTGGGCAAGAAGGTTTGGCTTGTTACTTTGGACCTCAGAGGCATACCTGCATGTCCCTATCAGACAAGATTGCAGAAGATACCTCAGATTCAAAGCTGGTACAATGCACTACTAATTCTCTGCACTGCCCTTTGGCTTATCTACTGCGCCCAGGGTCTTTACAAAGTGCCTGGCACCAGTAATTGCATTTTGCAGACTAAAAGGAATTCAAATATATCCATACCTGGACGATTGCCTCATTCAAGCAGAGAGAAAGGACATTCTTCTAAAGCATCTGACGTTTGTAAAAAGGTTGCTAATTTCTCTAGGGTACACAGTAAACAAAAAGAAATCAAAACTAGTGCCCTCACAAGACATAATATTCCTGGGTGCCAGCTTAAATACAACGGCCCATATGGCTTATCTCACACCAGACAAGCAAGGACAACTGACTCAATACTTCAAAATGATGGCAACAAAGACCCAACTCCCTGAAAGAAAAATTCTGCAGGCCTTGGGATTCATGGCATCTTGCATACTACTAATACCATTTGCAAAACTGCATATGAGGAAATTACAATGGTATCTGAAAAGCGTATGGACTCAACACAGCCACAGCTTGGAAACAATAATTCCACTCATTCCTTGCCTTCAACAGGAGTTTCTATGGTGGGCTCAGGCATGTCACCTCAACAAGAAGTCAGCCTTTTACCTTACCCACAACCAGGCAAACTATAACAACAGATGCATTGGATTATGCCTGGGGAGCGCACATGGCAGGACAGTGTATTCAGGGCAAATGGTCTGCAGACCAAAGGCATCTACATATAAATCAAAAAGAGATGCTAGCTGTACAAAATGCCCTAACAGCTTTCAAGGACCTCTTACATCCAGGACAACTCCTAATAAAGATGGGCACACCACAGTGATGTGGTACATAAACAAGCAAGGGGGCACACACTCCTACCCCCTATGCAGACAAGCAATGACCTTGTGGAACACAGCACTGACCTACCAAGTTCAACTACAAGCACAATTCCTGCGAGGAAAGAAAAGCACATTGGCAGACGATCTAAGCAGAAACATCATAGATCCTCACGAGTGGAAACTAGAACCGCAAGTATTCGCAATGATAACTCAGAAATGGGGTAACCCAGATATAGATCTGTTTACTTCCTCCCAAAACTACCAACTACGGAAATTCTGCACAAGGACATACCACACACTAGCTTGGAAAGTGGACGCCCTCTCATTCAGTTGGAAAACATTGACAGGGTATGCCTTTCCTCCACTACCTCTTCTGGCAAAGGTGCTGCTGAAAGCCAGATCAGAGAGGCCACAAATGATACTCATTGCCCCAGACTGGCCACGCCAACACTGGTATCCAATACTAAGGAACATGGCTCAAGGCCCACCATGGATTTTACCTACAATTCCTCACCCGTTCACTCAGCAAAACAATCAGATTCTACACAGCCAGCTCAAGACTTTAAATCTGGCTGCATGGCAAATTGCCTAAACAACCAGTCAACACTTCTCTCTAAAGCTGTGATGGACATCATTCTGGAGGCCAGGAGGCCCAGCACCAGGAAAGTCTATTCAGACAAATGGAAGATTCTGTGCCTGGAACCAGGCTAAAGGCCAAAATCCCCTTGTCCCAAATATTCCTCAGATTCTTCAATATTTAACTGAGATGTTGCACAAAGGACTTTCCTTCTCATCTATTAAGATCCACGCCTCAGCTATTTCAGCTCAATGCAACACGGATCCTCCTATAGTTTCACATCCATTACTAAGACAGTTCTTCAGAGTGGCCAAGAACATAAGACCGCCCCAGAGAGCACCAACACCAACTTGGGATCTCAACTTTGTTTTGGAAAAACTTACACTCCTGCCCTTTGAACCAGCCTTCACACCTGATTTACAGTTCCTATCATGGAAAACTGCCCTGCTGCTAGCAATAACTTCAGCACGAAGAGTCTCAGAACTACAGGCCCTAATGGCAGTGGAGCCTTTCATCATTTTTCATCAAGACAGAGTCTCTTTACGAACTAACCCTTCCTTTATGCCAAAGGTGGTATCCAGTGTGGCCCTAAACCAAACCATTCATTTGCCCACCTTTTATCCAAACCCCCAGAACAAAGGGGAAAGGCTCCTACACTCTTTGGACATTCACAGGCAATTGCGTTACTACTTGGATAAAACTAAGGCTTTCAGAAAATCTGACCAGCTCTTTGTATCCTATGCTGCAGGATCACAAGGAAAAGCTATCTCAAAACAGACCATTTCAAAATGGGTAGGACATTGTATCCGTTTCTGCTACACACACCATGGGAAATTTGTGCCTGGTAACATCAGGCCCAATTCCACCAGGGCTACAGCAACATCAACAGCCTTCCTCAGAGGGGTACCAACCAAGGATATTTTGGAGGCTGCAACTTGGAGTTCAGTGCACACCTTCACCAAGCACTATCACTTACCTCTATACTCTAAAACCAAAGCTGGTTTTGCCACTGCAGTTCTGCAGGGCCTGTTAGCCTCTCCAAACCCTGTTTAGTTCCACCACCTATCCTTAGCTTTGGGATTCAACCCAAGTGTGATGACTGCAGCAGTGTAACACGATGAACATAGTACAGTTTTGTACCTACCATAAATATAGATGTTCGAGTGCTCACACTGCTGCAGTCCAGGTTACCCTCCCTCCATCCCCTCTGAACTAGCTGGATTTATCTATACATTTCTATCCTATACAATCTTTGTGGTGTATTTGCTTGTAGCCGAAGGTATTGTTTTATTTTTATATGAATATTTTTCATTAGCAATATGTATTGCCTACCTATTGGGGGCACCTGGCATCTGGGGCAAGAAAAACTGAAGAAAATGGCGTTGGATGCATCTTATAATACCCCTGGCGCACTGACGTCAGGGAAAAAGCAACAGCAACCGACCCCGGACCAAGACTTTGGAACTTGGGCCGACTGCGGGACCGCCTGACGGCAGGATATCCCAAGTGTGATGACTGCAGCAGTGTGAACACTAAACATCTACATTTATGGTAGGTACAAAACTGTACTTTTCTCATATGACAGAATTAATAAAATCTTCCCTCCTTATAGCTGTCTTCCAAATTTCCCTTCTTTTGGAGTGAAGCTCATTCTTATGAGGTGTTCTGATTCACCTGTAGCACTTTTATCTTCCCAAAGTACTGAATCAGTGTGAGAAAAAGTAGTATCTGGAAGACTGGATTATATTTACTATGGAACCTGTCCTAAAGTAAACCATTTATGTGGTCTGAATGCATCTAGCTCTGCTCTAATTAGGAGTGATCCCCCTTCTCAACTCATTTGGCATCGTAAGCAAAGAGTAGATTGGTGTGTTAAACTTTTGATTGTTGTCAGAGACCACAGCACCTTTTCACTTTGCATCCAAGTAAAGATTCCAGAGTCTAGACAAGATGGGTAAGGGTGTTATTTTTGTTTTCAAATCTGTTACTCTCTGTCTTGGATCTCTGAGTTCCAGTCCTGCAAACATGCTGTGGAAAAGCTGACAGAGCTCCCTGATACAAGGTTCAGTGAGTCTCTGGAAAAGACCATTACAACACATGTTTTTTTTTTGGAATTTTAAGTAACCAGGTATTATAATATTTCTGCTTATGCTATGACTTTAGAAATAGGAAATGTCTTTAGCAGATTACATGATTCAAGCTCCTCTCAAGTTAAAGGAAGGAATTCTGTATGTCCCTTCTCTTGCTGAAATCCTGTTTCTACAGGTTTCTTCTGACCTGTAGGAAGATCTGCATTAAGTGGCCAAGTGTTCACTTCAGAAGTCTGGAGAAGAGCCTGCAATGTGCCCCTCAAATGGGTCATGTAACCTACTTGTCATTTGAACAGTGTGTTTTCCCATCTTCATTCCATTATGGATAGCAGTACTCCACCATCTTGGTCTTGGATGATTTCAGTAATGACAAACCAGCATATCCTGTTACACAATGTATGATTTTTTGGTATAGCTTCTGTTCCTCAGACGATGTTTCTTTGATTCACTTTGGGTTGGCTTCAGTTTTCAGTAAAAAAGTGTTGCCATTTTGTCTGTCTTCGATACCAAGATTTGCTAAGCAGCTTGCCTTGGTGGCAGTGGTATTACTGAAGAGGGTACACCTATAGTTTTCTCTTACACAGTTGACTGACTTCCTATGACCTATGTAAGGTGCTCCATTGTAGTCACCATTGCCCCAGGGCTAAGTATAAATTGGAAAATACCCTCTGTTATCCTAGGCTATTTCCTTCACTAGGGAGAAATTGGATACTCTTCAGTAATGGTAATTTGTGCCCACTGAGAGGTCCCAGTAAGTCTTTGCTCTGGTAAAGTGGAAGAGGCTGTCATGGTTAATGCAATCATATGAGCAGTTATGCACCTTTTTCTTCCATTATAGTGGCCATCATTTTCATGTCTTGTTGCCCACTAATGGATGGGATGCATTATTGGACAGTATAATTCAATGGGTGCAGTCATTATGTCCTCAAAGAGCTGCTAGTGTCAGATCCATGTCACATGACAGTAAAGTAGTGAGTTGTGCCCATCAGATTCATTGTAGGGTTGCAACCTTTCCTTCAGCTGAAGCTGTTGTATTCTCTGACAATGGATAATCACCAGAAAGTTCAGAAGTCTGTCTGGGCTGATGCTTTATGGAAGGAAAGGGAGATTGAAAAGAAATACATAAAACATGCTTAAGCTAAGGGCATTACCTTTTCTCTGTGAAAAGAGTTGCAAAAGCACCCCTTCCTGCTCAAGGTAAAAAATGAGCCCACATATTGTAGGTAAACAAACAGGAGAGCAGTTTAACACAATGTGTAGAAGAAGTACCAGTCTGGCAGTGGTCTGTAGACTGCAATGTCTTGCAGCTATTCAGATCCCAACAAGAGAATGAGAGGTGGGTGGCTGTCTTGCTACAGTTACAATCCTTTCTAGCAGGTGAAAGTTAAGGAGCTTTGTCTGGACCAAAACACCCGGGAATTGGTCATTCCAGGCATTGACCTATTCACCACAGAGGTGAATTTGATACTCCTGTAGTTCAGCAGGGCAGTAGAAAGTCAGTAGTGCACAATTTTTTCCATCTGTAATGGTAAAGATTCCTGTGCATCTTCATTCCTTTCTCATTTTATTTACTACTTACAAAGTTTGTAGACGACTCCTCTCTTGATAGGTAAGAGAAGGGTTTAGCTTCAAATTCCATTTCAGACCAACAAAGTCAAAATGGCTTGGGGTGATATCTTGAATTCTGTTTGTTTGATGTTGCACCTCTTCAGATCCCATTGAGTCTGCCAGATGTTCTGTAGGGGACTCAAACTGATGAAATGTTCACTCTTTACTTTCTTTACTCTTCAGATTGGTAGAGATTCTTCATCTCAGTAGAAACGTATTTTGTACCTCCTTGGTCATTTTACAAGTGGTTCTAATCTACTTGGAAAACTTTCTTGAGTCTTGGTTATTTGTCAGGATTCTTGTTTTACCACATAAGAGCTTTGCAGTCTTCTGCAGTGCAGAGCTGAAGCCCAGCTCCAGCCTATCACAGTTCCTTAACAGACTATGCATCCTCACCAGTCTTTGATGAATACTCGTCTTTCCTTCAGTTAAACTTCATAACTTTCAAGCTCACCCATTCCTTTGAACCATTTAGCAAGATGCTGTCTGTAATGGTCATTACCATTACTCATATTACCTGAGAGTTAGAGGCCCAGATTTGTAGGGATACTATATTTTGACTTTCAGAAGGATCTGGTGTCCATTGATACTTATCTTTATTTCTTGCTGAAAGTGATCTTGAGGGTGCCCTAAAGCTAGTCTCTTAATCTTCTCCCTTCACTTTGTGAGGCAGAGTTGGGGGGTGGGGGGCTTCATTTTCTTGGTAAGCATCTGCTGTAGCTTAGGTTCTGCCTAAAAAGGATGTAGGAATTCAGTAAAATGGACCAGATGTTAGCCCCCTTTGCCTTGGGAAAGGGATATCTGGCTCTGGCAATTGAAATCTTATCCAAATACATATAACATTATTTTGTAGTGTCAGCAGCAAATTTCTTCCTGGATGGGACAGATAGATATCACTGCACAAGAGGAGTTGATGTTTCCAGTACCATTTTCAAAAAATCAGTCCGTTCCACACAGTTCAAAACGTGATTATTGGATGTCCTTCATGGATGCATCTGCAGTCATAACAACTGGGTTGTCCTGTCGTCAGGCAGCCCTTCGGTCGGCCGGATTCCAAAGTCTGGGTCCGGCTTCGGCTGATGTCGCACTTCACCCGACGTCATCTCTGCTGGTCTTCGGGTATAAAGGCATCAGCCGACGCCATTTTCCTCAGTCTTTCTTGCTGCGTGGCGCCCGAAGCAGAAGCTGTTCGCAAGTGCCGGTCGGTCAGATCCAGAGATTACTACTACCGAATACTACTTCGAAGACTTCTAAAGCTAAGTACCCGTTGGGGACTCTTTCTTGCCTCAGCCGATGTCAGAAAAAGTCAATAACTGTTTAACTTGTGGGAAACAAATACCTCATAAAGATTTCCACTCTTACTGTTTGCCTTGTTTAGGCCCAGACCACGACGTAGCAGCCTGTTCGGCCTGTGCTTCCTTCAACCGACGAACGCTTAGACGTCGGTCGGAGTTTGCTGAACAGTTTTTCGGCTCAGATTTTGCGTACATTATGCCGTCGGATCCTCCGACTACCCAAATTGTTAAAAAACGCAAAGAAAAAGACCGACACTCGCGGTCCGTGGTTTCGGCCGAAACCACGGTTAAGCAAACCGCGAGTGTCTCGGTTTCGGCCGAAACCGAGAAAACTGATCAAAATACAGCCGAATCAATGACTACTACTGAGGTTTCTGCCACTTTACTTGAAACAGCCTCAGAAATTATACCTACAACTGTGGTTACTACTGACTTATCAGACACCATCCCTTTGGATGTCTCTACCCCAGCACGTGGTGCTGCTAGGCCTCCTGCAGCCATGTCTATTAAGGCCTTTGCCAGGGCCAAAGCAGCCAAATCTACTACATCAGTGCCTGTTAAACCCCCCTCAACCAGGCCCACTTCTAGTTCACAAATGCTTACTCTGGCACAAGATTTAATATCCTTAATTAGGGGATCTCAATCTCACCCAGACAGGGCCTCTCAACCCCCAGAAAAGAGACCTAGAGCAGAGCCCCCCGAGCCTGTCTCCTCTGATGATTCTGCGGATGACTCGGATATTACAGACCAGCCAGAGGCTCCTTTTTCCAATGGCAACAACAGGATTTCTCAGATTCCAGAAAAAGACTTAGGACTTTTCTGCACTTACCACAACATAGGCCCTTAGCTATACCTCCTGTCCTTTCTGTTGTGGACGATGCATTTAATGATGTCTGCACTGCACCTGATTCCTTACCTCCAGCCCCTGCCAAACCAGATAGATTTTACAGGGTGCCAGACACTCATCACCACCTATACAAGGCCCCACTGGCAGACCCCGAAACCATATCCCAGGGGCCTAAGGCAGTAGTCTCGACCACAGCAAAAAACCCTATTCCTTCTGAAAGGGAATCCAGGTCTTTAGACAGATGGGGCAAAAAAGTTTACACCTCTGCTACTCTCTCAGCTAGAGCTTTAAACTGTCAGTTTCACATGATACAATACCAAGAGTTTATGCTTGATCAGTTAACTAAAAAGCTATCCTCTGATGACTCTATAGATAAGAAATATGTATTAGAAATGGTAAATAACATACAACAGGTTAGTAACCATTCTTTAAAATGTGGCTATGATGCACTGGAGGCTTCATTTAGATCAGCCATGACTGGCACAGTGATAAGAAGACATGCATGGTTGAAGGAACAGGCCTTACTGGATCATGTTAAAGCTTAAGTTATTAGATGCTCCTATGGATAAGGCCAGTTTGTTTGGTACACCTGCACAGCAGGTAATGAAGAAAATGGAAGAAAAGGCAAAATCTGTACAAACGGTGAAAGATTTCTTACAGGTTCAGCCCCCAAGGTTTAGCAGGAACTGGCCTGCCAAAATTTGGTCCTTTCCTGACTCCACAAGATCCCAAAGGGGCAGGAATAGACGTTCCAGAGGCAGAAATCAATCCAGAGGGGGTGCCTACAGAGGATGACAGTGGCAAGGTAATAACAGAGGCACAGACACAGCCACTACCACTGCAACAGGACAATCACAATGACTTGACTCTAACTCCGCCTACCAGGGAACAAATAGCAGCACCATTAGGCGGAAAATTAGCCTTATTTTCAAAAATTGGCACTATGTCACAAAAGACAAGTGGATTTTGCAAACCATAGACCAAGGTTACCGGTTCCACTTCCACACTTTACCAGTCAAAAGAGGAATGCCAAACCTGCCTCCAAATCAAAAATAGAAGCTCTACAGCAGATAATGCAATTAACAAAGATGAGAGCTGTGGAAAGAGTACCAATAACAGAACAAGGCAAAGGATTCTACTCCAGACTATTCTTAGTTCCAAGAAAAGAAAAAAGTTGGAGACCTATTCTCAACCTGTCCATCTTAAACACATACATCATTGTCCCAAAATTCAAAATGCTGACCCTACAGCAACTTCTTCCCATGCTGGGCAAGGAGTGTTGGCTGGTAACTCTAGATCTCAAGGAGGCATACCTGCACGTCCCCATTCGACCAAATTGCAGAAGATACCTCAGATTTCTTGCAGGATCAGAGCATTATCAATTCTCAGCATTGCCCTTTGGCTTATCTACTGCGCCCAGAGTATTCACAAAATGCCTGGCATCAGTAATCGCCCACTGCAGACTACAGGTAATCCAAATTTATGCATACCTGGACGACTGCCTGCTACAAGCGGACAACAAAAGCAAGCTGACAACAGATTTGCAAAGGGTCATTTACTTGCTACAAGCCCTGGGATACACAGTCAATTTTCAAAAGTCAAGACTGATACCATCCCAAACAAGGACATTCCTGGGCGCGGAATTGGACACAGTAAAACAAATGGCATTCCTAACTGCAGAAAAACAAAAAGAACTCCCTCTTTACTTCTTGGCACTAACAAAACAGAACAAGCTAACAGCAAGAAAAGTTCTGCAGGCCTTGGGCTTCATGGTATCATGCATAATCTTGGTCCCACATGCCAGACTGCATATGAGAAAACTACAGTGGTACCTAAAGAATTTATGGTCCCAACACAGGCACAGCCTAGAAGCAGAAATACCACTAATCCCATGCCTAAAACAGGAGTTCCTATGGTGGGCTCAAGCATGCCAGACTAATCCAGGCCTACCCTTTCACAACCTTCGAGCAAGCCAAACCATCACAACAGACGCCTCAGACCTAGGATGGGGGGCTCACATGCTGGACAAATGTGTACAGGGATTGTGGACTCAGGACCAGCTACACCTGCACATCAACCAAAAAGAAATGCTGGCAGTAAAACTGGCAATCCAAAAATTCAGCCCATTTCTCAAAGAAGGCCATTTGATGATGACAGACAACACCACAGTCATGTGGTACATCAACAAACAGGGAGGCACTCATTCATACCCCTATGCAGAATGACTTTGGACCTTTGGAACCTGGCACTCAGCTACAACATCCAGTTACAGGCAATGTTTGTACCGGGAAAGGAGAACACTCTAGCAGACATATTAAGCAGAACCACCTCGGATGCTCACGAATGGATGCTACACCCGGACATCTTCAAGACCATCACAAAGAAATGGGGAATGCCAGACAGATCTATTCGCTTCCCCTCTCAATCACCAGCTCAAAAATTCTGCACAAGGACATTCCACCCGCTTGCATGGAAGGTGGATTCGCTCTCCTTCAGCTGGAAAGGTCTGACAGCATATGCATTCCCACCTCTTCCCTTGATACACAAGGTATTACTAAAAATCAAGGAGGAACGTCCAAGGATAATCCTGATAGCTCGAACTGGCCAAGACAACACTGGTACCCATTGCTGAGGAGCATGTCTCGGGACAAAATGTGGGCAATACCCCTGATGCCTTTGATGTTAACTCAGAACAACTACAGCATCATGCATCCAAACCTAAAAACCTTGCAACTGACTGCATGGAACATCACATAGCAGCAACTAATCCAGATCTTTCCCAAAGGGTTAAAGACATTATCCTTGAAGCCCGCAGACCTTCAACAAGAAGGAACTATGCAGGAAAATGGAAAAGGTTTGTCATTTGGAGTGCTGAAAGAGGAAAAGGTGTCGAATATAGATATTGCTAACATTCTGGAGTATTTGGCAGAGCTTCTACATACAGGCCTGTCCTATTCCTCCATCAAGATACATGCATCAGCTATTTCAGCAGAATACAGCTTTGATCCACCGGTCTTTTCACATCCTCTACTCAGGCAGTTCCTCAGAGGGATCAAGAATGTAAAACCTCCTAGGAAACCACCACTGCCAGCTTGGGACTTGAACTTTGTGCTAGAAAAGTTGACACTCCCGCCTTTTGAACCAGCAGCAACAGCAGACCTACAGCATCTATCATGGAAAACTGCTTTCCTACTGGCAATAACCTCAGCAAGGAGGGTTTCTGAACTTCAGGCCCTAATGGCAGTACAGCCCTTCCTAATCTTCCACCAAGATAGTGTCCATGAGAACTAATCCTACATTTATGCCTAAGGTGGTATCCAGAGTGTCTTTAAACCAGGCAATCCACCTACCTACCTTCTTCCCCAACCCACAAAACAGAGGGGAAAGAATGCTGCATACCTTGGATGTACATAGACAGCTACGCTACTACCTGGACAGAACCAAAAGTAACAGAAAAACTGACCAGCTTTTTGTAGCCTATGCAACAGGAAGAGAAGGAAAAGCAATTTCCAAACAGACAATCTCAAAATGGATAGGAAATTGCATACGATTCTGTTACTCCTTCCATGGAAAACCAATTCCACAGAACATAAGACCTCATTCCACAAGGGCAACAGCCACTACCACAGCCTTCTTACGAGGAGTGGCAATCAAGGACATGATTGAGGCGGCTACTTGGACCTCCGTGCATACATTTGCCAAGCATTATAATTTACCTCTGTACTCCAGATCCCGAGCAGGGTTTGCCACTGCTGTACTGCAAGGGATCCTTACCACACCATAATTTCTTCTTCCTCCTCCCTAGTTGGCTATGGTATTCTACCCAGTTGTTATGACTGCAGATGCATCCATGAAGGACATAGTACAGTTTTGTACCTACCATAAATGTAGATGTCCGAACTGGATAGCATCTGCAGTCAGGATTACCCTCCCTCCTTCCCTCTGTGGTACTCCTAGGGTATTTACCCCCCTAATAGCTAGCTGGTGGGGGGAGTCTCTTATGGTGTATTTGTTTGTATATATGTACATACATGCTTATTTCTTGTGTTTGCCTTCTATCTTTTTGGAAACATTGGCATTTATCCAAAATTTAGCCTTCCAAGAGGGCAACTGGCATCTGGGGCAAGAAACACTGAGGAAAATGGCGTCGGCTGATGCCTTTATACCCAAAGACCAGCAGAGATGACGTCGGGTGAAGTGCGACATCAGCCGAAGCCGGACCCAGACTTTGGAATCCGGCCGACCGAAGGGCTGCCTGACGACAGGACAACCCAGTTGTTATGACTGCAGATGCTATCCAGTTCGGACATCTACATTTATGGTAGGTACAAAACTGTACTTTAACACCTTTACCAAACATTGATTGTATCATGATTCCAGGATTTGGATATTTTCTGGCATTTTGGTGCTTCTGGAATTGGCTTTGAGCCATTTACTTAGACCTTCAGGTTTTGTCTACCTGGGAGCTCTTGATATTGTTTTGGAGTCTTCCAAAAATTTGCCAACTGCAGAGGGGTTTTCATAGTCAGAAATAGTGGATATTTATTATTCATAAAATCTATTGGGATAGCCACTGGAAAACATGCATAGTTAGGGGCTTGATGTTTTTATTATTATTATCGACATCAAAGCAAGCTATCACTGACACTTTTAATGCTTGCCAATAAGCATATTGATGTTTGGCTTTGTGCTGCTTACACCTTCATTTTTCCCTTGGGAAAGCAGTGTAATTGACTTTTCACAGTAGCAGAAATGGGTTACTTCTTCATTATTACACTTCTTCCATGCAAAATGCATTTGTTTGCTAGTAGTTTAGACAGTACTTTTTTTATTTTTAATCAGCAACATGTGTTAAAGGGGTGTCTATTACAATAGTGAATGCTAAAAATAGCGAACGATCTTCTGTTGAACTGTAAAGTTCAAAACCCAAAAATGTCGAAGTCATGGATCAGCGATTTTTTCCCCAGGGAAAAAATTTGCTGATCCAAAATATATATATACAAACAAAATAAAGTGGGGTGCTTCGCCTCCCAAACCTTCCCCACAACTTAAATAAACCAACTCCAAGATCGCACCACAGTGGAGAAAACAGCAAAGTTGCGAGAACGGCCCAGCAATTTTTTTCCCTGGGAAAAAATTCGTTGTTCTGTGACTTTGACATTGTCAGCTTTTGAACTTTACAGTTCGACAGATGAGCATTCGCTATTTTCAGCATTTGCTATTCTGATATAGATGCCTTTAACACATGTTGCTGATTAAAAATAAAAAGTATTGTCTAAACTACTAGCAAACAAATGCATTTTTCATGGAAGAACTGTAATAATGATAGGAATCATGTTAAAGCAATGTAAATGAGTTTTTTTATTTCCCCTGAGATCAGCAGTGTGTGAGAGAGAAAGCAGTATAATATTTTTATCAGGAATAAAGTTACTAATTCTACTTCTACACACAAGTAGTTCAGTTGTTTGGTAGTGCTTCTGCCAACACTAGTCAAAGGAGTGTATTTTAAGTCGGTATCAAATGCTGTTCCAGAAATCAACAGCACATCTGAAACCAGTGTATTTTTCTAATAAGTACCTAAAATGCTTAACATCACTTGCCTGTGATTAGGTGTACTTGTAAAAGTAATGTACTTTCAAATAGAGAGCAAAATGCTATCTGTTTCCCAATGATCAGTAAAACCAAGAGCAAAATGCTATATGCTCATCCAATAATCATGTTTTTAATGGCAGTCACATAGAATGTGTTTGCCTAGCACTCTTGGTAGTACTTATGAAATTTATGACTGTAAGGAAATTTTCAAATCAACAGCAAAAAGCTATGTGTTGCATCCCCATAATGGGCAGCACTTGATAAAGCAATGTCAATTTTGAAACTAAACTACTGTATATTGCTTCCAATGATACAGTTAAGTTTGTTAGTTTATGGCAGAGCTTGCAAAAGCAGTGCAGGTTTTTAATCAGACCTAATGCTGTCTCTCTTCCATCCTTCATCAACAGATGGGTATTCATATCAGACTTTGGCCATTCTAGACTTTGGATCCAAAGATTAGGCTCCTGTCTTTACCCATAATCACCATTGTGCCCCTAACATTACCTTAGATCTCGTTTGCCACTCCTTTGCTTCAGCCACAGATCTTCACTTCAGGCTTGAGCTATTAACATTGAGGTTTCCTCAGTATTTCTTGATATTATTAGTTTTTTCTTCCTTGTCATCTTTCTTCTGCCTTTTCCCCCTTTGCAGCAAAGAAGAAAACTATCTTCATATTTCTCTCACTCTTGTACCCTTGGCAGTCTTTTTCGTGGATATTTTTTTCTGTGCTAAAAGTTTGGATTGTTTAAATCAGAGTAGTACTTGTGATTTCATGCCATTCTACATAATCTGAAAAATCTTCAGGTTTAAAGAGGTGTGTGGCTTGTGGCCACAGGATACCAAATTTAGAGTCATAATCTTGTGTGTTTATTGTCTTGACACTGACAACTTTGATTAGCAGTGCACCATCTGTACTGCTCTTGACTCCAGGGTCATTATTGAACATAAAAATAAGTTAGTTCTGAAGTGGTTCCTCTCTGCCCCCTGTGGGACATTTGTCCCAGGCTCAGTCTGCTACTGCTGGAGCTTTCCCGTCTGTCAAGAAGTCCTCTGATAAACCCAGGGCGAAATCTAAGCATTCTAGAAAGCATTCTGCAGATTGCCTTTTCTCATTTGTTGCCCCCACTGCTCTGGCCACAAAGGTTATTTAAGCACTCTGATCAGACACCACTCTTGGAGCAGATTATGGTCAAATCCAATACTCCTCCACTCCTGGAGCCAAGAGTTTCTCTGGAGCCTTTCTCTTAGGCTTCATTCCCCTTTTTTGTAGTAAATATCTATTCACTGATCCTCCCAGGTCCCACCTATAGTCTTTTTTGTGGTTGTTCCAGCCTACCAGAAGCATATCTGAAGCAGCTGTGGATTGGATGATGATATTTTTCAGGACCCAGATTCAGTTGGGGGTTCTTCTGGTTCCAGCCATTGCCGGACCCGTGAGGTTTAGGTCCTTCCCTTCATCCCATTATAGCTCTTACCCCAATCCATTTTTCAAACTCATGTGCTATGGATCTAAGTTTTACCCAGATTTTGTCCATTTTGGAACTAAAGATGTAATTTTCCTGTCCTCTGTCACCGTCTGTGATCTGACCTGCACAGAGTGGCTCAGATCAGGGAGACTAGGTTGCCTCTGAAGATGTCCTTCAAGGATGCATCTGCAGTCATCACATATGGGTTGTCCTGCCTCAGGCAGCCCTTCGGTCGGCCGGATTCCAAAGTCTGGGTCCGGCGTCGGCTGATATCGCCCTTTCCCCGACGTCAGAGCGCCTGGGGTATAAAAGCATCAGCCGACGCCATCTTCCCCAGTCTTTCTTGCCGCGTGGTGCCCGAAGCAGAAGCAGTTCGCAAGTGCCGGTCGGCCAGCTCCTGTAATTCAGCTAAACCGAAGACTTCAAAAGCTAAGTACCCCATTGGGGACTCTTTCTTGCCTCAGCCGATGTCAGATAAAATTAATAATTGTTTAACTTGTGGGAAACAAATACCTCATAAGGATTTCCACTCTTACTGCCTACCTTGCCTAGGCCCAGACCACGACGTCTCTGCCTGTTCCGCCTGTGCTTCCTTCAACCAACGCACTCTAAGACGTCGGTTGGAGTTTGCAGAGGAATTTTTTTGCGCTAGTTTTGCTTACAAAATGCCGTCGGAGACTCCGACTTCACATTTAATAAAGAAACAGAAGGACACGGACCGACACACGCGGTTTCGGCTGAAACCACGGCCAGGCCTAACGCGAGTGTCTCGGTCTTGGCTGAAACCGAGTCCTTGGTACTCCCGTCCACCGAAACCGTACAACCGACAACCTCGGCCCCGGAGGCCACTACTGTATCGGTTGTTGCATCTCCATTGGAATCTGGTGTCCAGGAACCTTCCGACACCATTCCCTTAGACAAATCTACACCAGCACGTGGTGCAGCCAGGCCTCCTGCATCCATGTCTATTAAGGCATTCTCTAGGGCTAAAGCTGCTAAACACTCAAAATCTATGCCTCCCAGGGTTATCCCCCAGGGACCCACTACAGGTTCTCAGATCCTTAGTCTAGCAGAGGACCTTATTTCACTAATTAGGGGCTCTCAACCTCCTACAGAAAAAAGGCCCAGGGTTGAGCCCTCTGATCTCCTCTCCTCAGATGAGGCCTCTGATGGCTCTGCTCTCTCGGACTACCAGGAGGAGGTTTTTTCGGCCTACCAGGATTCTGATGCAGAGGAATCTATCCCTTCGGCCTACTCTCCTGAAGAACTGTCTTTTGGGGAAACTCTGCACACTATGAGGGAGCATTTCCAATGGCAGGGCCAGGAATTCTCTGATTCCAGGAAGAGATTAAGGACCTTCTTGCATTTACCTCAGCATGAGCTAGACTGCTTGGCTCCAGTATGAGCATCTGAAGCTGGTCGAGCTGAAGTCCAAAGTTTACATGGAATGGCTGCTTTGGCTCCTCTGGGGATAACTTTGGGTTCCCCCTTGGCTTCAACATTTGAAGATGTAAAGAGCACTCTTCCTTTTGGATGAGCGTGTTACTCTCCCTTACTGTCATCCATTCATCCCCTATAGAATGCCCTTGGGTCCTGATCCTACTCTTCTCCTTGAGGATGTTTCATTCAGGGGGATTCTCAAATTTTTGAGACAGGAAGGTGGGTTGTTCACTGAAATCCCATCCCAAGAGGCAAAGAGGATTCAGTGTTTCTTGAGGTCTTTGGGTCTGGCCCAACTACTTCTTGGGTGCTCTCTCCTGCTCATGAGATGTTTGATCTCATCTCAAAGTGGGCATGGAAGGAGCTGGTTGTGGCTGGACCAATTCTTTGCAAACTGGATAAGCACCTAGTCTCATCCAAGGATTGTCAACATTGGAACAAGGGTCCCACCATTGATTACATGGTAGTGGGGGCCACCACTAAGAAAGAGACAGTTGAAGAATGTTTTTCTTTTCACCCCCAATAAAAAGGCCAAGGCATTTGACAGGTTTGGGAAATGGATGTACACTACAGTTACCTTCACACTGAGGGCACTCAATTATTTGGCACGTCACAAGATTCCAGAGGGATTTGATTAAGGAAGTCTATATCTCTGTATCTTTCTTGTGGGCAAGAAACTGTTGGACTCAGCTGGCCATTCTCCAGTCCCTTTCCTATGTGTCAGTGTGGCAGATATCTAATGGAACAGAGTGTGCTTAAACAGCTATAGATACTAGGATTACCTTAAGGAGTCATGCCTGAATGCAATTATGTGACTTTGCAGAACACTTCAAGACATCCTTTGTCAAAGTCCCATATGATGATTCAATACATTTTGAGTCAGAGAGACACTCTGCAGGATCTAGAAAGATGGGAAGATAATTTCTGCTGCAGGAGTACAGATGTTCTTCGTGTTTTACTGTTGCAGTCATCACATTTGGTTTATCCCTGCAGGGTAGCCCTCTGCTGTCCCGAATACCAGAGGCTTAATATTTCTGCGTTGGTTGCTGTCGCTTCAGGACTGACGTCTGGTCGTCAGTAGTATAACGTAAGATAGCCGACACCATTACATTAGTCTTTCTTGCCATGGAGCTCGAAGCAGAAGCAGTTCACACAAGTGCCGGTTGGCTGCTACCAGAGTTTCGTCTACCGAATTAAAGTTGAAGTCTTCTAAAGGTTAGCTACCCTGTTGGGGATCCTTTTTTCTTGCACTAACCAATGTCAGAAAAAGTTAATAACTGTCTCGCCTGTGGAAAGCAAATACCACACCGAGACTTTCATTCTTACTGCATCACTTGTTTAGGCCCAGACCAAGACATCCCCTGTTGTTGCTTCTGTGCTTTGTTCAATGCCAGAACTATCCGACATCGGGCCCTTATTGTAACTAGATATTTTCATTTATATTCCTCAAATTCCGATATGACTTTGGTAAGCCATCCAACCTCAGATCTTCTGAAAAAACATAGACACATAGACAAAACATACAGGTCCAATCCTACCAACGACACTTCCATTAAGCTAATCGTCAGTTCTCCGGTCCTCAGTGAGGCACTTTCCCAGCCCCTGATGCCCGCTTCTGTGGATTTGCAGGCTGCTACTGAGACCCTTTCAGAGTCCAGTGTGCCGCAAAACTCTTCTTCGACTAAGGATCCTGCGGTCGTCTCTACCTTGGATGGGTACGGAGCCGCTGAGCAGGCACCGGCTTCCGAGGAAGTCCTTTGCACTACCGATTCTCAACAAAAAACGGTGTCTTCTTTTGTGACTACCATTCTTTCGAAAACGACCGAGTTTCTTAGGCCCAGGGTATGAAACACACCCAAGAAACCGACGACCCAATCTCAGGCACCTGCTTCCTTGCCTCAGTCTCAAATGCTTAAAATGGCGGAAGACCTTATCATGCTGATCAGGGGAAGACAAGCTACCCACTCCAAAAGGAAAAGAGATCTGTCCCCTGTAGTTTTGTCTGAACAAGAGGCAGATGACTCTGATGCATCTGAATATGAAGGCATGCAACCCCTCTCTACTTATGAGGATTCTGATGCAGAGGATTCCGTCCCTTCAGCCTCTCCCCCAGAGAATTTTTTCTTTTGGGGAAACCCTTCATACCTTAAGGGAGCATTTCCAGTGGGAGAGTCAAGACTTCCCCCAGTCTAAAAAGATACTCAGGGAATTCCCAGATCTTTCCCAGCACAAACCCTTGGCCATTCCCCAGTCCTGGATGTTATGGAGGATGTTTTCCTGGAATCCAGCTTGACTCCTGACACCCTCCCTCCTGCATCCAGAAAACCAGACAGATACTATAGAGTCCCTGACTCACACAAATTTCTTTTTAAAAATCCTACTGCTGACCCTGAGGTAAGTTTTCAAGGGCCTAAAGGGTTTAAAGCAACCTCTGCTAAGAATCCCATCCCCTCAGATAGGGGTTCCCGAGCACTTGACAGATGGGGTAAAAAAGTATACACCTTAACTACTCTTACTATCAGGGTACTAAATTGTCAGTTCCATATGCTAAAATTTCAGCAACATACCCTGGAACTCCTCAAACAAAAAAATTATTTGTTTCCTGCTTGTACAGAATCTAGAGAGTTACAAGAGTTAATGCATTCTGCAAGTCAAATAACTAAACACACCTTGCACTGTGGTTCTGACACCCTAGAAGCTTCTTGCATGGCAGCAGTCACTGGATCTGTTATTAGAAGGCATGCATGGCTTAAGGACACAGCCCCTGATAGACCATGTCAAATTTAAATTGTTGGATGCCCCCTTGCACAAAGACAACTTATTTGGCACTAAGGCAGAACAGGTCTTAAAAAAGATGGAAGAAAAAGCAAAATGTATGCAGACAGTTAAGGATTTCTTACAGGTCCAGCAGGCATTGTCCCACTAAGCACTGGTCCTTTCCTGCTCCCACTAAGCCAGTCCAGCCCAAGCCCTGGGGAACCAGACCCCCCCCCCCAGACAGCAGCCACAGGGAATGCAGAGATCAAAACCAGGGAGTTCTAAGCCACCCCCTTATGGTAAGAACTCACAATGACTCACCGCACCACCCCCTCCATCTGCCCACCTTCACTTACTCCTAGGAGTAAAACTCTCCTTTCACGCAAGCACCTTGGGCCACCATTACTAACGGCCACTGGGTTCTCAACATATTGTCTCAGGGATACAAATTTTCCTTCCACACTCTTCCAACCCCAGAAGGGTTCCTAGATCTACCTCCAAACCAGTGAGCCAGAGGCTCAAAAGCAAATCCTTTCCCTGCTTTTTATGAGGGCAGTAGGGCACGTTCTCACACAACAGATATGCCAAGGTTTCTACGCCAGACTTTTTCTGGTGCCCAGAAAAGAGGGCACCTGGTGCCTCATCTTCAGTCTATCCATTCTAAACACCTTCCTGCTGATCCCAAAATTCAAAATGCTCAGCCTCCAGCAGCTGCTACCAATGTTGTCCAAGGACACTTGGCTAGCCACCCTAGATCTAAGAGAGGCCTACTTCCACATTCCTATCAGGGAATCATGCAGGAAATATTTCTGTTTCAGGGCAGGATCTCAACACTTTCAGTACTCTGCACTTCCCTTTGGCTTATCTACTGCTCCCAGAGTTTTCACAAAATGTCTGGCTCTGGCCGTTACCTTTTGCAGGCAAAGGAATGTCCAGATTTACCCATACTTAGATGACTGCCTTATTCAGGCACACAGCCAGGAAAAGCTGCTCAAGCACCTGGCCTTTGTAAAGACCCTACTAACCTCCGTAGAGTACACAATTAACAAAAAGAAATCCAAACAGGTGCCCACCCAAAGGATTATCTTCCTGGGAGCAAGCCTGGGCACAGCATCCCAGATGGCATTCCTTACACCAGAAAAACAAATTTTCCTGACAGCCTACTTCTCTCAACTAGCCACCAGACTTCAGTTATCTGCAAGGAAGATCCTGCAAGCACTGGGGTTCATGGCATCTTGCATACTACTCATTCCATATGCCAGACTGCATATGAGGAAATCTCAATGGTACCTAAAAAGCCTTTGATGTCAACACTCTCAAGACCTGGAGACTCTAATACCTATAATTCCTTGCCTCAGAAAAGATTTTCTTTGGTGGGCAACAGCATGCTCCCACAACAAGGGATTACCTTTCTCACCACCCCCTGCTGCCCAGACCCTCACCTCAGATGCATTAGACTATGCTTGGAGTGCACACCTGGTTGGCAGGTGCATACCTGGCCAATGGAGCCCACAGCAAATCCCTCTGCACATAAACCAAAAAGAGATGATGGCTGTCCAGCATGCCTTGATACCTTTCAAGCCTCTTCTCTCCCCAGGGGCTCTCCTGATCAAAACAGACAACACCACTGTGATGTGGTATATCAACAAGCAAGGAGGGACTCACTCCTACCCTCTATGCAGGCTGGCTATGACCCTTTGGCACACATCCTCTGCCATGCAACTGCACCTGTTAGCACAATTCCTACCAGGTTCTCTCAACTCTCTGGCAGACCAATTAAGCTGAAATCTTCTGGACCCAAATGAGTGGCAGCTCAACAGAAGAACCTTCACCCTAATAACTTAGAAATTGGGGCACCCCCAAAGGTCGACCTGTTTGTCTTCCACACCAGCCATCAGCTCAGCAAATTCTGCACCAGGGAGCATCACTGCATGGGTTGGAAAGTGGATGCCCTGTCTTTCTCCTGGGTCAATCTATCGGTCTATGCCTTTCCTCGACTACCTCTCATCCCCAGGGTACTGCTCAAAATAATGGAGAAAAAAAACAAGGACAGTTCTTATAGCTCCAGACTGGCCTCGCCAGCACTGGTACCCCTTGCTGCCCAGCCTGTCCCCACTGCCACCATGGCATCTTCCTCAGTTTCCAAACCTCCTGACCCAAAGGGAAGGGGAATTCATGCATCCCCAATTGCAGACACTCAGTTTGGCAGCTTGGCTTATTCCCTAACCTAGGATCAATCTGCCAACCTCAGTAAACAGGCTCTAGATGTTATAAGAGAGGCCATACGCCCTAGCACTAGAATGTCTTATGCTGACAAATGGAAAAGGTTCTGTACCTGGATCCAGGCTAAGGGAGCCAATACATCACAGCCCTCCCTCTCGTCCTGGATTACTTAGCTGACCTACTACACAGTGGCCTCTCTTTCTCCTCTATAAAATTCATGCCTCTGCTATCTCTGCTCATTTCGCCACTGAGCAGCCCCTTTTCTTGCACCCTTTGATCAAACAGTTCCTAAAAGGGGCTAGCAACTTGACGCCACACAGAAGAGCACCAACCCCAACCTGGGACCTTAACTTTGTGTTGGAAAAGCTCACCCTGCCCCCTTTCAAAACCAGCTTCTTCTGCAGAGCTAAAATTTCTCTCCTGGAAGACAGCTTTCCTTCTGGCCATCACTTCAGCCAGAAGAGTCTCCGAGCTGCAAGAGCTCATGGCTGTGGAACCCTTCATCTTCCATGCAGACAGGGTATCCCTCAGAACTAACCCATCCTTCATGCCCAAGGTGGTGTCCAGTGTGGCTCTCAACCAATCCATTAATTTGCCCACCTTTTTTCCTAATCCCGAGAACAAGGGGAAAAGGATCCTGCACTCTCTAGATGTGCACAGACAGCTCAGATTCTATCTAGACAGGACTAAATCCTTCAGAAAGTCTGATCAATTGCTGGTGAGCTTTGCTGAGGGGGCAGAAGGCAAAGCCATCTCCAAATAAACCATTTCCAGGTGGATAGCACACTGCATCTATTTCTGCTATAAACAACATGGAAAGCCTCCCCCCAAGGGGGTCAGGATTCACTCCACCAGAGCAGCCTCCACCTCTGCAGCTTGTCCCAGAGGATTCCCCACCAGGGATATTCTGTAGGCTGCCACCTGGACATCTGTTCACATTTTTACCAAACATTACCACCTCCCTCTCTTCTCCAAATCCAGGGCAGGGTTTGACTCTGCAGTCTTGCAGGGCATCCTAGCCACCCCCTAGTTTCCTTGACTGCCTTCACCCATTTCCTCAGCTTTGGGAATCAACCCAAATGTGATGACTGCAACAGTGAAACACGCAGAACATAGTACAGTTGTGTACACTTACCATAAATGTAGATGTTTGAGTGTATTCACTGTTGCAGTGCTGGTTTCCCTCCCTCCACCCCCCTTTCTTCTCTTTCCTTACAAAGGACATATTGGTATTTACTTTCTGCTGGTGGGGTTCTTCCACCAGAACCTGGCTTCTACTTGGGGTCTCCTGACAGGTTAGGGCAAGAAAAACTGATGTAATGGTGTCAGCTGCCTTATTTTATACTACTGATGACCTGACGTCAGTCCTGAAGCGACAGCAACCTACGCAGAAATACTAAGCCTCTGGTATTCGGGCCGGCAGAGATACTTGAAAAATGTATCAACACCCAGGTCTCCAACTACCTCCTAGCTAATAATCTCCTCTCCAAAACCCAACATGGTTTCAGGCCATATCACAGCACTACCTCTGCTCTGCTCTCATTCACCAACACTATGCTTCATCACAAAAACAATGGCCTCTTCTCTACTGCCATATTTCTCGATTACTCAAAGGCCTTTGACATGGAATCTCATGAGCTACTACTCTCTACTCTCCCCAATCTCTCCTTCTCACAACCAGCCTGCAACTGTTTCCACAGCTATCTACACGGATGCCAGCAATCAGTATTCTGTGACAGTAACACATTACCTCACCTCCCAGTTACTCTTGGCGTTCCCCAAGGGTCTATCCTTGGCCCTCTGCTATTCTTACTTTTCACTAACAACCTATATACTGCCACCACACAAACATCTCTTATACTGTACACAGATGACTCTTCTCTCATCTGCTCTGCCACCACTCTACCAGAACTACAACAAATCACACAAGAATCATTCTCTTCTGTAGAAAGCTGGCTATCCAGTGCTCAGCTCCTACTCAACCCAAGTAAGACAAAACTTCTCCTGTTCCAACCTTCCAAAACCACCCAAAACACCTCCCAGTTCAACATTCTTGCCAAAGACAATACCATCATCTCTCCATCAGAACACACAAAATTACTTGGTGTGGAAATACATACACGGCAAACTTAGATTTGACACCCACATATCTCTCACAATAAAAAAGTTCACAAGAAACCTGCATTGTATCAAAGCCACCAATTCCTAACTAAGCTAGCTAGAATCTCCATAGCCAATTCCCAGCTAATCACATTAATCTATGCATCCCCGATACTTACCAACCTTAGACAGACAGACCTACACAAGCTGGATGCTTGTTACAACAAAATTGTTAAATTTGCCACTGGAACCTCCTACTGTAGCCATCATTGTATCCCTTAAAGAATTAAACTGGCTAGAACTCCCACAACTCCTTCACTTTAATCAACTCACCCTCGCTCATAAACTTATTAACCACCCCCTTAACATCCCTTCCCATCAAACCCTTCTACAACCCTATCACCCCACTAGGCCCCTAAAATCAAGCAACAAAAATCAACTCACTGTTATCAAACCCAAAAACTCAGCAGGAGAAGCCATATTTTCATGTACCATATCTAAACTTTGGAACCATCTTTCACCCTCTATAACTACTCTACCTTCCAGCAGCTTTTTCAAGACTGCCCTCAAATTCCACTTAAATTTGCACTGGCTTTGTCCTTGTTCTAATCCAGAGTAACACCCCCACCTAGACTCTTAACCCAACTATACTACCGCCACTACTAACCACAGTCAGAAATAGCTAATTGTCTTTACATACTTTAACATCTTGTCTGACAACATTGTTACTAATATTATAAATGACAAGAAACTATCTTAACTTGCAACATTTTCTGTATATACTGTAGATAACCAATGTCTTTTTATTGTATTAAAGCCAACAACCTGTAATGTTGTTTACTATTGCTGCAACTTTGTATCTCTATCATGTACATGATGTGGAGCTTTTCTTCCCAGGCATCCGCTGAAAAAGGACCTGCGTCCAGTCGGAATTTCCCGGTAAATAAATAAATAATTCTAGGTTTTCTTCCCAAGTTATACAAATTCTTACTTCATTCCAAAGCCCATCTACTAGAAAGATTTACAAAAGCAACTAGGAAGGATTCACTATATGGGTCTCACAGGAAAAATCTGGAACATTTATCGGCTCCTGTTCCAGTGGTTTTAGCCTTCCTGGCTTCCTTTTTTCACAATGGAGCCAACTACTCCTCTATCAAAGTCCAGCTAGCTGCTATTTCACATTTCTAGGTTGGAGAGAGTCAACCTTCTATCACCTTTCTTAGATTATTCGAGACCTTCTTAAGGGGTACTTTCCTTCTCAGTTCTCCCCTAAAGGATTCTACCCTCCTTGGGGACATCACCATTATGTTTCAAGTTCTAATTAGATCGCCCTTTGAACCCGCAACCAAGGTGGACTTAACATCTTCCAAGCCAGGAATTAAATTGTTGGTGGCAGTCATGTCAGCTCGGAGATAATCTGAACTTCAGGCCCTGTCTTGCAAACCTTTTTGTCTCATTTTTCATTATGAATAGGGTATCTTTGTGAAGTAATCCATCCTTTGTTCCTAAGGTAGCTACAGAGACAACTTTGAAACAATATGTCAGTCTCCCAGTTTTCTTCCTGGATTTTACCAACTAAGGGGAGGGAGTGCATGCTGCACTTGCTGGATGTCCAGAATCAGCTGTTTCTACCTTCACTATACAAAAGAAATTAGGAAATCTGTTCAGTTATTTGTCTCTTTTTTGACAGCTAAAATAAGTCCGGGAGTTTCTAAAATGACTCTATCTAAATGGTTGTCTGACTGCATCTCATATGGGTACAGAAAGAGGGGTTTAACATTACCCAAACCGGTTAAGGCTCTTTCCATCAGATCTGTGGCTATTTCTACTGTCTTCTTTTTTAGGGCTTCCATTAATGATATCTGTGTTGCAGCCACTTGGTCCAAAGTTCATAACTTCATTTTACATTATAAATTGGATTTGTTCTCCATAGATAGGACTGCTTTTGGTTCCATGAGACCACCCAAGGGTTTCAGTAGATGGGGACTTTGTCCCTTTAGTTGAGGAACAGAAGTGACATCAGATTTATTTATTAACATTTGTTTACCGAAAAAGTCTGACTGGGTAATAAATACCTATTTTCAGCTAAGGCCTGGTGAGAAAAGCACTAGAGAGTTAAATAACATCAAATTAAAACCTAGTACAAAATTAATTGAAAAAGCATATACACTTACAGTTTGATAGTGGAATACATAGGATACAATAAAGCATGAGAAGAAACAAGTGATATAAAAAGATAAAGGAATTGAAAAAAATGAAAATTAAATATGACACGACTGGGTAATAAATACCCATTTTCAACCTAGGCCTGGGGGGAAGCTCCAGAGAGTTAAATAACATCAAGTAAAACAGTGGTACAAATGTAATTTAAAAAGGCATATATATATATATATATATATATATATATATATATATATATGTGTGTGTGTGTGTGTGTGTGTGTGTGTGTGTGTGTGTATATATATATATATATATACAGTTTGATGGTAGAAAACATAGCGGACAATAAAGCATGAGGAGACACCAGTGATATAAAAAAATGATTAACTATGAATGTACAAAAGTATTAGAAAAAATAAAAAAATACCACCCTAAGAGTATGGAGAAGGGCAGGTGCTGAAAGGTTGTAGGGTGATAACAAACTACCTTAGTAAGAATGTAAAATATTTGTTAATATAGAGCAGATGTGGAAGTTATACTATAAAGATGTAGCTGTGTTGTCTGCTTCCATCCTTACTCAACTTCCTGCCCTCTTTCCCTCCTATTATTTTTGGAATCATTACCATTGGCATTTTCTGGTACAACCATAGTGCTCAGTTCCTGGGTTTTTTCATATACTCCTTAAGCTCCAGTGTATAATATGACTTTAGTATTGATTTCTTAGGCAATCTGTTTTTTTAGTATAAGCTCATTTTGATCTGAGGTACTGTTGGGGGGCAGGAGGGAATTATGGTTAAGGGGATAAGCCTGAACATTGGACCCAAAGTGTAGAATGGCAAAAGTCTGATCCAAGGTGGGATCCCAAGACCCATTCTTTGAAGAAGGATGGAAGCAAACAACACAGATCTATTATTATAGTAAGTACATAACTTTCATTTTTGTATCAAAATTAGTGTCATATTCTGCTTCCTCTGTCATTTTTAATATAAATCTTTAACCACTAGTGCTCAAATCCAGTTTCAGTGTAAGACCAAAGTTTGGCCTTGAAAAAAATTATTTATTTTTGCTTTATTCCTCAGCTGGTTTCCTTATTTTTTGTCTAAACTCAGTTTGATGTAGTCTCAAGCTCAAAGTTTTACCGTGATGAAACTTCTTTTGGAAGGGGCCAAACCTCCGTGCACCCCTCCCACACACACACATACATGCATGTGCACACACAAAAACATGTTTCTTAACACCACAGTCACAAAACCATAATTGAAAAAGGAAAGTCTGAATACCTGGTATTACTCAGGACACAAACAAACTATACTAACAAATCAAAAAACAAGGTGCCCAAATAGTAAACATGAATAGAAACCAAAAAAAGTTCCAGCAGCCAATGTCCCTCAGCCTCGACCACAGTATAGAAGAATACACACGTAGATTCAGCCTCGAACACAGTTTATTGAGAATACACACATAGGTTAAGCACTTTCGTCAAATGACTTCATCAGAACACTCCACATAGTAATCCACACCTTTAAATACCAATCCTTCCAATTAAAAAATCAATTGACAATTAGTTCTTAAAATGGAATGTAAAAATGTAGTACACTTTCTAAAAGGACTTGCCTAATAAAACATGTTTGTAAAAACATTTATAAAATTGTATCCTTTTCATAACAATTTAAAATATGTGACAAGGAAACTAAATAAAGTACATATAAAGTGATGTCACTCATAATACATTTGCTCTATATTTTAGTTCAGGTTTGATACTAATATGGTCATTAAGTCCAGGAGGGACCGTGGCATTCAATTCCAATTGCCACCTCACTTCAGCCCTTAAAAGTTGGTTATTCCAATCACCACCCCTTATATCCTTCCCTACTACCTCTAAAATACCAAACAAAAATCCATGATCGGGGAATAATTCTAGGTGTTTAGATAATGCATTGTTCTCATCATGTTTCGAAATACTATACAAATGTTCGTAAATTCTTCTACGAAATTTCCTTTCTGTCTTTCCTACATAATAATTATAACATTTCTGACACAAAGCTAAATAAACAACCCCAGGGGTGTTGCAAGTCCCCACACAAAATTGAACCCTAATTTTGTACGGTCCCAACAGCACCACAGGGTATGGAATGATATATTTACAATAATCACAATTACCACAACGGCTGGTTCCTTTACCATCTTTTTTCCAAACTTTGCAGTTGCCTTCAAATAAACTTTTTAAATTTCTATTGACCTTGTAAGTGAAGGCAGGTTGGTTACCAACAGTGGACCATACTTCCTGATTACTTTTAAAAATGTTCCAATTATTACTAATTACCTTTCTAACCTGGGATGATGTTTCACCCATTGTCAAAACCATAGATTTTGAATGGTCTATACAGTTGACCCTTCCTGGAACCGGACACCCTTCAAAATTTCCAAGTAGAGGTTTGTATCTCAAACCCCATTCTCCCACCACCTGTTTTTTAATATCCGCAACAAATTTGGTGGGGTAACCACTAGCTATAAACATTTCACTCAATTTCTCAGTCTCAATAGAAATTATTTATTTTTGCTTTACTCCTCAGCTGGTTTCCTTATTTTTTGTCTAAACTCAGTTTGATGTAGTCTCAAGCTCAAAGTTTTACCGTGATGAAACTTCTTTTGGAAGGGGCCAAACCTCCGTGCACCCCTCCCACACACACACACACACACACACACACACACACACACACATGCATGTGCACATACAAAAACATGTTTCTTAACACCACAGTCACAAAACCATAATTGAAAAAGGAAAGCCTGAATACCTGGCATTACTCAGGACACAAACTATACTAACAGTGACTTCCTATGCAAAAAGCAACCAGAAATGTCAACATCACAGAATAAAAATCAAGTTGAAACTCATCTTCTTTACATTTGACCAAGTACAGAGAGACCTCCCAAGATTAGCACGGTCTCCAACATGTATGGCAGTTTAGCACAGAGGTTTATGGCTATGAGCTACTAAAAATCTTCATCCTGTAGTCCATAGTTGGTCTTCTGCTGTCTGTATTTGAATGTTGTGTATGACTAATGCTGATCAATTTACTTAACCAGGTAGTGGTACCTGGTAGCCCCTGAAAAACACATTGTGCTTTATAGGATTATTTGGTTTACAAATTATTAAAAGTTTAAAAAAAAATGAACCTTCCCTTTTCTTGTCCATAGTAGACATTAAATGTTAAATGTGGGTGTTAGTTGGCATTAGTTGGTTATCCTATATTTGTGTAGTGCAGAAACCACAGACCTAGAAAGCAAGCTTGTACTGATATCAGTGCTAACACACTAAACTGCTAGGCATGCAGCACAGCACATCACATCACTAAGTGCACATACACACTCATGCAGACAAAGCAGGAAGTCAGCACTTGCACACTACTCTCCCATGCATGCAGTACAAGATGTGAACACGCACGCGCACACACTGCTACTGTGCATGCAGTTCAGGTCATCACTGCTCATACCATATTCATTTGCATACAACACTGGACATCAGTATTTGCACACCACACTGCTATTTATTTGTTCGTTGCAAGCATCTGCTTATATCTGTAAAATATTTACAGTCGAGCTGCTTCTCCTTTTCATCTTCACCAGGAAGTAATCTGGAATAAGCTGGTTCATTTCCCTCCGTTTGAGATGGGTGAACTACCTTCTATAACCATTCAACCCAATTAATCCTTGCTAGACAAACCCAGACCATCAGTGTCACAGATAGAAACCCAGTTTCTACTGAAATATTTTCAAGTTTTACAGAGTCAACATTTGCACCTAAAATTCAAGGATTGGCGCAAGACAGGGAATTCTTTATTGAGGCACCCTGCTAAGTCACTATGACAGTAGACTAAAGCATACCAAATTTCTTTCCAGTTCATCAGATATCAGCTTGCTGTGTGGATTTCTGAGCATTCCCATGTTAGCTGAGAGATACAATACTATCTGTGTCCTGACTCTGCAAGACTGAGTTCAGAAAAACTGCATCAAAAGCCACCCAGGAGACATCTTTGTAACATGCGCAGTCCACTTCAGTTGGTTTTCCCTCAGTCCAATGAAGCATCTGCTTTTATACTTCCCAAATGTGTTCAGCTCCTCCCTAAAAGATGTGGTGTGTAATCTGATTGGTAGTGTCCAGATCTTTCACCACTACAGACCTGTTTGACATCCACAACACTGCCACTGCCTGTAGCTGTTTATCATATGCACTGTTCCTTACACCATTACCATTGACCAAGACCAGGGTACTAAATCTCCTCCCTCCTGAAGATAGCAATCCACTGTATATCAGGTGGAATAATGATCTCAGATTTGGAGGTAATGAAATTCATCCACGCAGCCTTACACTCCTTATATATACTGGAAGTCTGCTTTAGGTGAATGTAAAAGGACATCATTTGCATTCAACAGAGTTGTCACCTCTATGTTCGTATACTGCAGACCCTCCCAGCTGGAGCTGCATCGTGATGAGATGTCCATAAAGTAAAATACATGATTTATAAGATATACCCATGGTGGAGACCAGTTCTTACCTTGAACATTCTTAACTTAATGCCAAGAATGAAAACTTAACTCTTTGATCTTTTTGACAGGGGACTGTATAGCATGAAATAGTGACTCCAGCACCAAATGATCCCTTATCAGATGCCAAATATATAGATACAAGCCTTCTTTCTCCATGTCCACAAAATACCTGTACACTAGATTACAAAGTTCACATGAAAACTCATGGGTGCAAAAAGCTAAAGTTACTGCTTCATCTTTGCTGTTTGTGACTAAGTCCAGCTAACCCACTTCCTTCCTAAATACCACATTCAAAAAAATCCTGCCCCAGTGGACGGACAGTTTCTCATCATTTTTCTTGCCAGCTTGATTGTTATGGGCATCTTGAGGCAATGTAGCAATTGCTTCATGTATACTAACAACCATTCACTTCTAAAGCAAACTATCACCCTATGTAAGAGATGCAAATATACTGTGGAAATGGAGTCAATTCTCTCCCGTAAAAATAAACCAGACATCAAACAGGTTGTCAGCACATGCACTTCACCTCTCACACAAATCTCACATCTCATGCAAAATAAGGTCACAGCACATAAACTTACATATGCGGAGCTTCTCACTAAAAGCCTACCAAAAGAACACAGGCCTCCCAAACGACAACATCCACACTCGCTACTAAGCAAAAAAAAAAAAAAAAAAAAAACACTACACATAACACACACACCCGTGTATCAACAAATAAGCCCCTATGGCAAAACACATCAAATGTCTTGGTCAAAGGCGACTCCATAGTGAGACACACAGATGTCCCCCTCACCAGACTAGACAAGGAGAAGGTCACAGTCAGCTGCCTATCAGGCCCCAGGATCCAACAAATCACACATGCGCCATGCACTCAAGTTACTCAACTAGTTCCGTTATGACTCTGTCGTAGTCCATGTTGAAGTGAATACCTTGAGACGTACCTGTCAAGAATTTATGAAGAGAGACATGATGGAACTCTCTGATTATGTGTCCCAGATGGGTATGTCTCTAGCCCTAAGCAGTATCCTACCCTCACCTCACCCAGGATGATGCCACAATATAAACAAAAATGATTGACTTCAATAGTTGGCTCAGCTTCTAGTGTCAGTCCAGGGGGATCCAGTATCTGTCAGCCTGGGAGGATATTTTGGACAGGCTTTGTTGCTTTGCTAGAGATGGTCTGCACCTATCCCCCCTAGGCTTTTGGATACTGGCAAAGGCTCTTGCCTCCCCCATAGTGCCTTTTTAGGCAATGTCAAAACAACAAATTTTACATCATAACAAAATCTAATCTATACAAATTCAGGGTCATGCTGCTTAATGCGAGGAGTTTAAACATGAACCTGCAGTCCCTGGAAGCACTTATCACCTTGGAGGATGCGGACATCTGTGCATTTACTGAGACATGGTTCAAGGCTGCTGAGAGTACCCCAGCCGTGCAAGACAACAATGCCTTCCACACATTCAGACCTCAAAATGAGCATGAAGGAACCAAAGGTGGTGGTGTATCCATCTTCATTAAAACCAAATACACTTCGAGACTGGCCAAACAGCATCTTTCAAACTACTCATTGTCCAATTAGCTATTAGGAAAGTACCATGCCACATAATTGCTAGTTATAGATCCCCCACCATGAACCAGGATAAGCACACCACCTACCTCAATTTACTGGAATATCTCGTCATGCAGCCCAACACCCTAGTCTTCAGAGAGTTCAGTTATCCTTTCATAGACAGGGGGACATACAGGAGCAAAAACAGGCTCACCCAGAGGTTCCGGGACTTTGTTAACACAAATGCTCTGGAACAGATAGTCTTTACCCCCACTAGGGGCTCTAATGTTCTAGAAATAGTACTCACCAACATGGGGATCACTGTACTTCCCCATGTGTGATGCCCTCCCTGGTAATGTCAGACCACAAATTAGTGTTGTTTGAAGTAACTACTGGAACTGACACACACACAGGAACAAAAATGATAAAAAAAACTTACTAGAGCTAACGACAGCCTGCTAAGCAATGGTAAAAAAGCTTCATACCACCCACAATCGCAGACATCAATGAACACTATGCAGACTTTTACGCAAATGCCCTGTCCAAACACTTAAGCAACTGCATAAACTTTGCTGTACCTGACTGGATCAAAATCAGGTCTCCCCGTAAAAACAAGCCACTGTGGTGGACTTCAAGTATAAACAGATTTTATAACAAGAGGAAGAAAGTGTGGAAATCAATTTGCAGAGGAAGAGTTCCTTCCTAAGCCTAATCAATAAACCAGAAATCTTGTGAAGTAAATTACAAAACTAAAATTGCATCCATAGCCAAGGATAATCATAAAGCATTCTTTAACTACATCCAAAGTCTAAAAGGGAATGTCCAGCTATGTGCTGAACTAGTTGTAGATGGGATCACTCATGCTACATCAGAAACATCAGAAGATATCCCCAACTTGCTAGCTGACAGATTTAGTGCAAACTTTACCCTGCTTTCTCTACCTACCATATCCCAAAGCATACCTGACAGCAGCCGTCTGCCTTGTTTCTCTAGAGAACAGGTCATTTCTGTGCTCACCAAGGCCGAAAAAACAGCTTCAGTGATACCAGATAATATCCCAGGTTGTTTATTAAACAAAACAAGACCTAGTGGACCCACTTGGCGTTCTCTTTAATCATAGTTTGAGAACTGCCTATGTTCATGCAGAATGAAGACCAGAAACAGTGATCCCCCTGCATAAAGGGGGGGGGGACAGCAACTGACCCTGGGAACTACAGACCCATATGTCTAACCAGCCTTATCTGCAAAGCCATGGAAAGAACTATCATGGACCTTATCAATAGGGACTTGGATGACCTCCAAATGCTGAACCCAACCCAGTTTGTCTTTAAGGGTTGATCATACTTATTAAACCTGGAAGACTTCTTTGAGAATGTCATCAAGGCCAATGACGAAGGTAAGGCAAGTGCACACAGCCTGTCTTGAACTTGCCAAGGCTTTTGACAGAATTCCTCACTCTGGCATTGTTAAGAAACTCTCCCAGATAGGGATTAATCCTTATGTTACAAGATGGATAGTTACCAACAAAACACACACTGTCCAAATTGGTGAACCCACCTCCACCAGTAGACCCGTCACCAGTGGCGTACCACAGGGGTCTGTGCTGGGCCCCTTTCTGTTTGGCATCTATTTCTCAAAAGTTCAGACCAAAGTAGATGGCCTTTGGCTCACCAAGTTTGCTGATGCTTGCAAACTGGGAGCAATCATTGAGTCCTACAAAGATGTCAACATATTACAAGAAGGGCTAACACAAAAATAACTGGTGCCAAAGCCATGGTCTAAAACTAAATGCAAAAAATGCAGTATTATTTCCTTTGGCAAAATGGAATTCCCTTCAAATTACAATATTGATAACACCCCCCTGAGTTTCAACCCATAGGTGCACAACTTGGGAACACAGGTTGATAGCAATCTGAATTTTGACCACCAACTTTCCCCTGTGATAAGGAATGCCTTCAAGCCTTTTACGTAGTGCAACTCATAAGCAAAGGCATAGCATCCTGGTCAAGGGATGTTGTAACTCCACTGTACTCGACCCTTATCAGACTACTAATAGAGTATAATGTCTCCTTTGGCATGTACCTCACCAGACACCTGCAGCATCTGAAGAGACCTCAGAGGTTTCTCACTAAGAAAGTACAGGGACTCCAAACCATGACTTGCATGGACAGACTGAAAGTCCTGTCACTTTACTCTGTATCTTATAGACTGCTGAGACGTGACTTGTGCCTGGCCTGTAGGACAAATGGAAATGCTGCACATCCGCAAGTCAAATGGCACAAGAGTCACTCACTCTAGGGATCTCAACCTAGCTTGTGACATTAACAAAACATGCTAGAGAGACAGATATGTCTCCCAGAGACTGCCACTTCTCTGGAATAGACTTTCTGTTCACATAAAACAGAGCTCCTCGTTGACCATATTCAAATGCAATCTAGATAACTGGATGGGAGATTGAAAATTCGCCGCTGGGGGTGGCACCTATGTCCCTTATGGACAGGGGTAGCGAGTGTTGATCACAGACCCGCTCTGTTAATAATTTTTTTCTGCGAACTATGCAAAAAGAACAAATGGGGATACTTGGAATTAACATGGCTAGGCTTGTAAATGCTCTAGGGCCACTAGCCCAGTAACCTCCTATAAGCCTATATAGTCTGATTTTATGAGATCCAAGTGGAATCTGCATTGTTCTTCCTGAAACTTATGTTTAGCAATTAGTCTTCTTTCCAGAGCTTTGGCACAGCTTTTTCCTGGAAAGCAGAGGGGTGTGATCTCCTCTAGTTGGAGAATATGTAATCTGATCTCCCATCCAGGACCGCCACACAGTTTTTCAGTCCTAAGGAGCTGTACCCATCTACCTTGTAGCCCTAAACAGAAACCAACCATGATGTAAAAATCTCCAGCTGGATCCCATCCACATTTGTAGCCTTACTTCAAAGTTGTCTGGTCACCTCATTAACCTCAGCTACAGCCATCAGAGACTTCAGGCATACTTTCAGGAAGACAAGTCTAATGTGTTAAGTTACTCAGAATGTACCTTTGACATCTCAAAAATATTCCCCCATACAGGTCAACACTTCAACAGCTTTTTAGAGCAGCCTTAGTAAAGTTTTTCCAGTACCTCATGAAACAGTGACTGTTTTTTTTTTTCCATGGTCTGTCTAAAGTTTTCATATGACAATTTTTTTTCTGTGGCAGCGATGGTCTATTTGGACTTCCTGGCCTTATGACATTTAGCTAAATTAGGAGGAACCTTCAAGATCTATGTTTTTATTCCGTCTAGAAAATAGGCAATGTGAGGTTTTACTGTACTGCATTTACTCCTGCTTGTTTGACATATTTTTCAGTGATTAGACACTGCAATTGTTAAATAAGTATTCTTTTCAACATGTACATCAGACTTAACTATGCTTGTCTGAGATACTTTTGCAGAAATTGATAGTGTACATAAAGTTGTTAGTCTGTAAAATATATGCTGTTATCTTGAACTCTTTGTAGAAGTGCAAGAATTGTTTTGTAAACTTATTTATGTGTGTCAGCCGTACTTGTCAGCAGTACCTGGTGCAAAATACAAGATGTTCATTATACTATTCCATTCACAGTCCTGACTTTTGGAATACCTGCCTGCAGGTAGCTCAACTGGCCAGACTGACTTTTAGAGCTCTGCCTTCCCCCTGGGTTTTGTCTGACTCTTCCTTACCAGTTTACAAGAATGTCAGTCGTGTAAAAGGTGCATCAATTGACACCATCTCCACCCCTTCCTTGCAATGCAGCTCACAAGCCGTATATGCTAAGTAATGTTTTCAGTACATTTCCTACTTCTAGAAGCCAGATAAGTATAACATTGAGGAATTTCTTATACTTTTCCTGTAGAAATTGTCTTTAGCTAATATCTGATAGTGATTTAGAAAACAAGCACTTTCTTAAAGTAAAAAATTTTATCACTTGTGGGGAGTAAATTCCTCACAAGGATTTTCTTTCTGTTTGTATTGCATCAGGCCATAGCATGATGTGGACTTACCTTCATTTTGACAGTTTCACAGAGGAAAATCATTAAGAGAAGAAAATTTCTCCAAGAGTTTGCAGCAAAAGGGGTCTCACACCTGGCTCCAAGCCACTGTAGTGTTAGCCAAGGCCTCCAGGAGCCGTACGCCAAAAAAGAAACTCTAACAAGAAGCACATGGAAATTACTGCAGGTTATTGTCTGTATTCCCTATCAGGGATTGTTATCCGAGTATAGGCTAAGAGAAAGAGTTAGGAGAGTCCTAAATGAAAGATCTGCTCTGGTAGAGGTTTTAGTCAAATCTAGAACAGAACTGCTGTAAAAAAGGGGGATGATTTGTAGGGCATATACACTATTGCATGATAACTATAAGTATCAATCAGAGGGGATTAGAAAAGATTGGGAAGAGAAATTGGAAAATAAATTTACAAGGGAACAATAGGTTCATAGGTGTGTACTAGACTAATGGCCCTGGAGCCTTTGCAAGTTTAGCCCATAGGATTACCCTGACATTGTGGCACCCGACCTTCATTCCCAGTGCATCTGTCGAGTAGTCACTGGAATGATCCCTGGGTGAATTTTCTATTTCCATCTACTCATCAAGATTTCTCTTAGAGGGCCAGTGAGGTGCTCTGCTTGATGTGTATGGGAAGTCTATTCCATAGCATGGGCAGTCTCTGGGTTATGAGCCTGTCCCTCCAGCATGTTCTGTTGATTGTGGTAATGAGGTTGAGGTCTCTGGAGTGTGTGGTGCAGAGGGATTGGGATTTCTTCAGCTGTAGTATTTCTGGCAGAGCTGGGTCAGACGTGGCTTTGTACATCAAGCAGAGATCACTCTAAGTAGGTGATATGAGACAAAGAATAGTTGGAGGTTTTTTTTAGTCTGTCCATATAGGACAAATGTTTAAGGCCTAGGATCCTCTTTGTGAGGTACTTTTGTGGCCTCTCCAGTTGTTGCAGGTGTTTAGTGAGGTACATGCTAAATGGGGCATTGCACTCAATGATTGGCCTAATGAGGGAAGAGTAGAGGGAGACAATGACCTCTTTCTTCCTGGATGCAAAACTCTTAGTAATGAGATGTGCCACATAGAAGGACTTTCTGACCACAGTGGCAATGTGGTGGTCAAAAGAGAGGTTGCTGTCAATATTCCCAGATCTCTTATAATGCCTTATGTGTTCAGTGGACTACCATCAATGTGGTAATTCATGGAAACCAGGTTTTTCCCAAAGGGGATGACGACACATTTTTTGACATTGAGCTTAAGGGCATGGTTCTGAAACCAGTCATTGGTCTCAGTGAGGCCTTTCTTTAGGATGTCAACATCACTTGGGGAGTTATTAATAGCTCCCAACTTGCAATCATCTGTGAATTTTGTCAGCCAGAATCACTTCGTGTTGGCCTGGATTTCAGGGAAGTAGATACCAAACAGAAGAGGACCTAGGACCGAACTCTGTGGGACTCCACTTGTGACTGGTTAGCAGTCTGACTTGGAGTTCTACCTGTGAGCCAGCTTGCAACCCACCTAGTAATATAGGAGTTGAGGGCTAACTTAATGAGTTTTTCTATCATTCCTGAGTGGGGAAAGGTATCAAAGGCCTTGGCCAGATCAAGGTAGGCTGTATGAACCACCTTGCCTTCATCCACAGCTCTGGTGACTGACTCAAAGAAGTTGACCAAGTTGAGCAGGCATGATCTACCCTTCACAAAACCAAACTATATGGGATCCAGAGTCTGGAGATTCCCTATATCCTTGTTTATTAGGTCCATGATGATGCGTCCATAGCTTTGCATATCAGACTCGTCAGGCTAATGGGGCGATAGTTCCCAGGGTCTGTAGTTGCTCTTCCTTTGTGGAGAGGGATGACTGTAGCAGTGCTCCATTTGGTAGTGACAAAGCCTGAGGTGAGGCTGTGATTGAGCAGGGCACACAGGTGAGGTGCCAGTTCACTCTGTAGTTCATGTGGAACACAGCCTGGTATTGTGACTGGTCCCTTGGGGGGGGGTAAAGTTGGCACTGAATCTGTCGGCCATTTATTGGCAATATCTGTTGGCTCGAGGTACCATTGTGCAATAGCTCAGAGCAAATCTTTGTATTGCCGTGGAGATTCTTTACATAACTATAAGAAGGCCTTATGGTTGTCTTTATTATCTGCTCCAATTCTGTTTTCATAGCTAGCTTTAGAGGATTTGATGAGGGATCTCAACTTTTTGTTGAGGCTGATAAGGGAGTTTTTCCAGTCTTGGGACTTTACCTTATTCTGCATCAGTTTCCTCTCTCTGTTGTAGAGTTTGTTTATGGCAGAGGACCACCAGATTGGCTTCCTTTTTTTGGAGGAGAGCTTCTTGGTTCTATTGGGTATGGTGAGATCCATCCATTTGTATACGTGCTCGTGCAGTGCATTGGTGTATGATTCAGCGGTCATGCAACTGATCTCCATTTGCATGGGTGTTGTGAAGTTAGCTACCTCTGTTTTTATGACCCCAAAGTTAGCTTTGGAGAAGTTTTTCATGGTGGTTACCTTTATGGGGGGGGGGGGGAATTTCCAAGGTGATTAGTTTGTGGTCGGATCTAACCAGGGAGGAGTTGACTATTGGTGTAGAGCAATGGTCACCCATGTTAGTAATGACCAGGTCAAGGATGTTGCTACCTCTAGTGGGGGTAAGAATGAGCTGGTCCAGGGCATTGGAATTAATGAATTCCAGGAAACGTTGGGCAAATGTATTGGTACATGAGTAGTTTTTTCAGTTAATGGAGGGGTAATTGAAGTTGCCCAGTATGACAGTGTTAGGTTGGACCTTAATATACTCGAGGGTACTTAGGAACATGGAGTGTGAGTCTTGGGATATAGTTGGGTATCTATAGCAGGCTACAACCTGAATCGCTGTCTTACCCAATGTTAGCTGCACCTGAAGTATCTCAGATGCATTATGTTGGGCTACCAGTCTGGAGGTGTGTGCATCCTTTATGAATATGAAAACACCACCACCTTTGGAGCTTTGGTCCAAGTTCTGGGGCCGAAAGGTGTGGAATGAGTTATAGCCTGGTAGTGCAGGGGTGCTTTCTGTTGGCTTGTGCCAGGTCTCTGTTATGGCACAAATGTCGATGTTCTCCATTTTAAGGAGGGCTTCAAGTGAAGTACATTTTGAGATTTAGACTTCTAGCATTGTGCAGCATGACCCTCAGATTGCATTTGTTTGTAGCTGTTACGGTGGTAATTTGGTTTTTGGAACACCACCTAAAAAAGGCACTATAGGGGTGGCAAGAGCCTTGGCCAGTATCTGGAAGCCCAGGGGTGACAGATGCAGGCCATCTCTGGCAAAGCATCGAGGTGTGTCAATCATGTCATCCCACTCAGACACTGGATCCCCTTAGAATGACACCAAAAACTTAGCCAGTTGTTGAAATCAATTGTTTTCTGCTTGTAATGTAATATCATTCTAGGTGATGGTAGGATGCTGCTCAGGGCTAGGGTCATACACGCCTGAGCTACATAATCCGAGAGCTCCTCCATGTCTCTTTTCATGTAGTCCAGGGACGTACATCTCAGGTCATTTACACCCACATGTACAATGACAGAGTCATATTTGTACCTGTTGTTGAGGGACCTGAGTGCGTGTGGTATGTGGCAGATCCTAGTGCCTGACAGGCAGCCAACTGTTACTTTCTCCTTATTCAACCTAGTGAGTGGGACATCAATGTGCCTCACTATCGAATCACCTATGACTAGTGTATTGAGCATGCTGTTTTGCCTTAGGGGCTTTGGTTGAGTAGCACACTGTTCAGGAGAGTTGTGTGTCTTGTGATTAGTGTTGTGTTGTGTTGTGGTGGTTGAGTGCGTTTCTGCCTTGGAGGTCTCTGCTGTTTCGGTAGATTTTTATTAAGAGCCTCCGCGAATGTGGGTGTGCTGTTTGTGTTTTTATGTAAAGGCACTGCTGGTGTGTGTTCTGGAGGGCTATGTGTTCCATGTGGTGTGGTGCAAGTGTTGACCCTCTCCTCTTGACCAGCTATTCTGGTCTTGGCTGGAGAGTGCATGGCTTCCAGTTTGGATGTATAAATGCATCTCTCGCAAGTCTGAGTGTTAGGAGGTAAGAGAAGAAGGTTGTTAGTGTACATGAGGCAGTTGCTACATTGCCTCGGCATGCCCAAGTTCACCAAGTCAATAGGAGAAAGCACAGGAAACTGACCTTTAGACATGCCTTGAGGGGTGGGCATTAATGATAAGTACTGGAGCTGTTTCCTTGTAGAATGTTTAGTGCTGGTAGCACTTTTGTGTGCTACAATAATTGCTACAAGAAGTCTGGTAAAGTGTTAGATTAATAAGCTGGTAAAAGTGCAGGAGAGGAGAGAACTAGTAGATCTAAGGGAAAAAATTGAAGAGTAGACTTTGACACCACTCAGAAGCTTACAGACAGTCCTGGATAAAGCAAATCTGTATCTGGACTAGACTAGTTACAGGAAAGGCGGGAAGCAAACACAAACGTGGGCTTTTAAACCAGAAAGTTGAAAGAGATGGAAAAAACTGACCAAACTGCCAATAAACTACAATTTCTGGGCCAGAAACCACTCCTCTTGTGGTAGATAAACTACCTAGTGCTTACCACTCCCACTGATAAGTTAGAAGGCTTCCCTTCAACACAGAAATACTTGGTGGGCTCAAACGCTTACATACAGTCCTGGATACAGCAAATCTGTGTCTGGACTAGAGTAATTACAGGAAAGGCATGACACAAGCTTAAAATTTAGATTTTTTTTTTATATACAGAAAAGCAGCTGAAACAGCACTAAAAACAATTCAAATGCAGTGCTAGCTAGCACACTTGAAGGCATATGTATGGCTCCCAAATATGCAACAAAGTCCAAAAGGTTTAGAATTTTGTTCCTTGGAAGTGTTTGCATATTTTTTATACCCCAAGCAGACTTAAAATATTTTTTACTCAGCTAGATATTAAATGTTGGAGGTGTGATGGGGAAGAAAGAAGTAAGTAGGAACATGGTTTGGATGTGTTATAAGTTGGCAGATTTAAAAAATTCCCCACAGAAAACTCTGTCAGAAATATTGGGAAATCAAATAATTGTAACTAAAGGAAATGGTTCTTTAGAGCTGGGACACAGGATCTGACCTGTCTAGACATAGTAAGGCTTTATTAAGTTTAATTTTGTTGGCTGCCCAAAAAAAATATATATATTAAAAAATGGAAATCAAAAATCTAAACCAACTGTAGCTGAAGTCATCAAAGTCATCAAAAGAAAGGAGTGCAGAAAAACATGAGAGACAGAAAACACAGACTAGTCTAGCAAGGAATCCTGGTTGGTTAGAAAACAGGCTAAGAAAGGAGTGGGATTAGCAAAGAACCAGGCATCAGAGGCACTCTTCCAGCTTCTGGGAAGTGACTCAGTAGACGGCACAAAGAAACTATATCAGGTTGCAAAGTAAAGACAGAAAGATAAGGTAGTTAGACACTCTTCATGAGTAATGCCAGCAACAACCTGATCACCAGTCCACATGACATCAAAGGCAGATGAAAGGAGTACTTCCAACAACTTCTGAATGGAGAAAAACCCATAGAAGCTGTTCTGTCCCAGACACAGCATTTAATTAATGAATAGGATGAGCCCACTATAGAAGAAGTAAGAACACCACTAAGGAAAATGAAGTCAGGGAAAGCAGCAGGCTCAGACGAGGATACAGCAGATATGATAAAGATGCTGGGTGAGATAGGGGAGAAATGGCTCCTGAGGGTACTCATAGCATTGTGGAGTGAAAGGTGTATCCCAGATGACTGATAATAACCATACTAGTGCCAGTGTTGAAGTAAAAAGGAGACATTCATAACTGTGGGCAAAGCAGAGGTATCACACTCCAGACATACTGCATGAAAGTTCTGGAGAAGGTGATTGATAAGCAAATATGCAGAGTAGTAGAAAGTAAGATGGAAGATGAGCAGTTTGGATTCAGATCAGGTTGGAGCACAAGTGATTCAATGTTTGCAGTGCGACAGTTGAGAAGAAGCTAAAGATGAGGAAAGAGTTCAACTGGGCATTTCTAGACTTGGACAAAGCATATGACAAGGTCCTAGAAAAACTGATTTGGGCAGTCCTGTGGTGGTTAGAAGTCCCAGAAACATGGGTAGAATTAGTGCAAGCCCTATACAAAGGCACAATGTCTCAAGTATGAATAGTTGTTCAGTTTTACAGAGGGGATCTGAGTGAGAGTTCCTAGACTTGGAGAAAGCATATGACAAGGTCCCAAGAAAGCTGATGTGGGCAGTACTTTGAAGTCCCAGAAACATTGGTAGAATTAGTGCAGGCTTTGTAAAAAGATCCAGTGACTCAAGTACGAACAGTGTTTGACCTCTGAGATGGGTTCCCAGTGGGAGTGGGTGTCCACCAGGGTTCAGCTCTGAGCCCACTGCTGTTCATACTGGTGATGGACTACATTAACAAACAGGTCAGAGGGGACAGATTAACAAAGTTGCTGTATGCAGACGATGTGGCATTACAGGCAGACTCTGAGCCAGAACTTCAGCAAAGGATAGGAGAATGGAATGCAAACCTGAAGGCACATCAGATGAAACTAGGCACAGATAAGATGGTGGTAATGGCAGCAAACGGGGGAAATCAGAAGAAGCTGAGAATAGAGATAGAAGGGAAGATATTGGAACAGGTAACAGCTTCAAGTATCTGGGAGGGGGTTTTGAGGAGAAGGGAAGTCTGAATGAAGAGGTCAAAGCTACAGTCAAAGGGGCTGCAGCCCACTGGCATAGAGTGTCAGGTGTAGTCTATGACAGAAGAATCCCAAAGAAGCTGAAAAGTAAGGTGTACAAGATAGTGGTGAGACCAGTACTACTGTATGGTACAGAAACGTGGGCAGTAAAGGCAGAACAGGTGAAGAAGCTAAAGGTGGTGGAAATGAAGTGCCTGAAGAAGGGTGGTAGGATGCACACTGTGGGGCAGATGATGAAATGAGGAGATAAGAGCAGAAGCCAAAATAGCTCCAGTTGCAGAAAAGATCAAAGAAACATATTCCGGTGGTTTGGACATGTGCAAAAAAGCAGAAGACAATTTGGTGAGGAAGATTTGGGACAGACAGAAGGTAAGAGGAAGCGAGGACATCCAGCAAAGAGGTGGGTGGATTACGTGAAAGAAGATCTGTGACAGGCATGAGTGTTGAAGAAGGCAGGATTGTGGCACTGAAATGAGAGAGTTGCCAACAGTTAACATGATACCCCGACCCCATGTAGAAAAAAATGGGAAAAAGCGGGCTGATGATGACGATCTGAGTTGGAGTAGGTGTGCATTAGGGTCCATCTGTGTTTATAATGGTAATGAACTACATTAGCAAACAAGTCAGAGGAGACAGATCAACAAAGCTGCTGTATGCAGACGATGTGGCATTACAGGCAGCCTCTGAGTAAGAACTTCTGCGAAGGATAGGGGAATGGAATGCAAAATTGAAGGCACATGGGATAAAATTAGTACAGATAAAGCAGTTGTAATGGCAGCAAATGGGAAAAATCCGAAGAAGCTGAGAATTGGGAAAATAGTTGAACAGGTTAACAGCTTAAAGTACCTGGGAGGGGTGATTGAGGAGAAGGAAAGTCTGAATGAGGAGGTCAAAGCTGGAATCACAGGGGCTGCAGCCAACTGGCAAAGAGAGTCAGATGTAGAATATGACAGAAGAATGTCAAAGAAGCTGAAAAGAAATGTGTACAAAACAGTGGTGTGACCAGTATTACCGTAAGATGCAGAAACCTGGGCAATAAAGCAGAGCAATTGAGGAAGTTAGAGGTAGTGGAGATGAAGTGTCTGAGATGGATGGTGATGGAGATGAAGTGCCTGAGATGGATGGTGATGGAGATGAAGTGCCTGAGATGGACGGTGATGAAAACGAAGTGCCTGAGATGGGTGGTGATGGAGATGAAGTGCCTGAGATGGGTGGTAGGCTGCACACTGTGGGACAGATGAAGAAATGGGGGCACAAGAGCAAAAGCCTAAGATGCTCCAGCTGCAGAAAAGGTTAAAAAAACAGATTATGCTGGTTTAGGCACGTGCAGAAAAGCATAAGACAATCTGATGTAGATTTGGAACAGGCAGGAATAAGGCAAAAGGAAACCAATGCATCCAGCAAAGAGTGTGAGAGAAGACCTGTGGCATTCAGGCATCAGTGATGAAGAAGGTAGGAGAGTGGTATTGAATAGAGAGAGATGGCAACAGTCGACACGACACCCCGAACCCATGTAGAAAAAGGGGGTTGTTGATGTATGTGTGCCTATGTATTAAATTATAGTTTAATAAAGGTGTTTAAAAAAAGAAAAGAAATGTCGAGAACCATTGGAAAACTGAGAATGCCCCAGTGGATAAATCAAGTATCCTTAGGTCCAGTGATTCTCAGTAAAGTGAAGTATTTTTGCAGCCCTCAGCTCTGGAATCCATTTCAGACAGGCCTGTGGGGCAACTGCTCTGCAGGCAGCTCTGAAATCCATCTCAGACAGGCCTGTGGGGCAACTGCTCTGCAGGCTGCCATGCCATTGACATCTCACGTATGTGCCCAGACTAACAATTCTATTATACCTGCTAATACTAAGTCACTCCCTTAGTGTCAGAGGCCCATATTATAATTATTTAAATGGAGGGTAGTATCCCTAGTGTATTTTTCCATGAGGATGTCCATAATGAGTGGATCAAGGCTTTATTCACCTACCTGCAACCTGAGGCCTCCAGGATTCTCTTCTCTGTGGCAATGATGAAGCACTGAGGACCAATCCAGTTTCAGCCTGCTTGTCTCAACCTAAGACATTTCCTCAGTACCTTTTACTTCCCAGGCTTCTACCAAGCAACTTTTCCAACTGACTCACAATTTTGTATCCTTTTTGACGTCCAAGCAGACAAAACTCAAAATGTCTGAGATTTCTGGATCCCTTCTAAGAAGAAAAGGATGGAACCCACCATGGAATATTCAAATTGTACCGAGTATGAAGCATATGAAGTGATGCATATGGGTCAGATGCCTGCTGGTTCTGCATATGAGTCTGACTCTTAAGGCATTATATCCTTTGTATCAACTGTTAGGGTACTAAATAACTTTCACACAACTCAGTACAGCAGAGAATAACGATCTCCTTTATTGCAAAGAAAGGCACATACTTGGGAGACTACAAAATCAAAGTTTTGTCTCCTTAAATAGTGGAATCATTCATTCTTTACGCCTTTTCTGATTAAGAGCAACATTATTTTAACAATATTAAAGCAACCACTGACCAATTAAAATGAACACTACAGCATTAATTCTGCTAAGATCTCCTGACTCTTTGTTTATGAATTTCCATGAGTTCTGAATTCCATAAAAGAACTTTCTACATTTTGCCATGCTAGCATCTTTCATATTTGGCAGGAAGTAAATTATTAGAAACAGTAAAAAACACTCAGGAATCCATCTTAAAATGAAAGCATATTTAAAATGATTTGCATACACTAAAATTTCTCCTTCTGTTGTACATTTCACACCCACACCTATCGGATGCTGTAAAGCATCAATTAAATCATATATTTCTTCATGACTGGACAATGTCTACAGATTTTCAGATGAGCAGACACTTTTACTTGCTATCAGAGACTCTTCACATGCAGTTTCTTCTATTCCTGACATGAACAATTTTTATATAGTCATTTCAAAAATGTTGTCTTATTAGCAATAAAAATATGCCTGCATTTTGATATAAAAATCAGAATACTGTAAATGATTTTCAATTGTGCATTTTATTACTTTTATATTTGTTTTCAAATTCTCCTTATATATATCATCATACAATCTATTAAAATCTTACAATATTTTAATTTTGTTTACTGCAGATATGATTTTATTTAATGTGGTCAGTGGCATTGATTTAACCTGATGCATTTGTAAGTTGACACTAGCTTTTTATACAAGCGTTTAACATAAATAAAATAATACCTAATAACAAAAGTGTAATAGCTATAAGCAGAAAGACTTCAAAACACCTCCTCCATCTCATCTGGAGAAAAGATTAGTTAACCATGCCCACTGGAAGCTATCAGCTTCTTTAGCATGTGAAATTTCAGCATCTTTTTAAAATTATTTCTAGGTGACTACCAGTATAATCAAGCATAAACAAGCAACACTCAGTTTTGATGCGTGTGCACGTATCCCTTTAGAAGAGAGAGTGAAATCAAGTGACATTTAGTTATGTAACACCACACTGCTCATAGCAGTCATTTCTTGAAAATTCAAATTAATGGAATCACAGGAGGAGTTACTTAAAAAGTTTCCTCAGCTCCTACATGGATTTTACCATCCCATAAGCAAGTAAGATTCTGGATCCTTGAAATGACCCCATCACCAATATCCATGTGAGCAAGTCCTTTAAAAGCAGTCTTTTAAACAGTATTATGATAAATACAGGAGGACTCTATTTTCCCAATTGGGTAAGCAATGTCTTTAGTATCTTTCCTGTGATGAGCATTACAAATATTTTATTCGGATAAAACTGCTGTATGTTGCATAGCTGGCATAACATGACCTATATAACAACAACCAGACCAGTGTGTAGGTAACCAGGGATTTTCCACAAATATAGCAATATTCATGCAGTGCTGACATACCCTGCCTCCAGCGCCATTATAAATTCTCCAAGTTAAATTGCAAGCACTGTTTCCAGCAAAAAGTATTCCATTTTTTACAATAGCAAACATGTCCTTTAACAGTCAATGGTAGTTGAAGCAACATTACTGAAATCCAATTTTTAGTGAGAAAACAGTATGAAGTGCAATATGAAGCTGTGTATCAGTCATTGGTATAAGGATCAATGGAATACCCCCCATCATGAGCAGTAGGTATATGTGCACAAATCTACAGTCACTTATATTGAGAGTCTGTACATAGGTGTACAAAGCAGCAGAAAAAGTATTAAATCAGGATGCCATTCAGGTGTTCTTGATTCAATTCTAATTAAAGACCTGTCTATTTTTAGCAATGCTTGTATATCTATTAAGAAATGGTTCAGTGCTTACAGTTCCAATGTTTGCAGATGATGAATTACTCACGGTTCTGGATGGCAAAAGCATGCAAAACAAGTAATGATGAGAATCACAGTAGCTGCCCTACTAATAGGTCAATAAGAAAAATGAGAATGTTGTGGCTGGAGAGGGTTTTGAAGAAACTGCAAGCATGGTTGTTGAGTTGCTTTTTCATAGTCCATACAAAAGCAATCTCCAAGTAATCTCTAACCAATTGTGTTTATTGAAAACTATCTTGCAAATAAATGTTGTTTGGATAATGCATTGTCTATTTAACTGTTCAAAAGGCACAATGAATCTTCGAAGCTGGATTCTTAAGCAAGAAAAATATTGTTGATGTTGAAGAAGAACCACTAAAGTTCAGTTCAAAGCGGGATGAAGTAACAAAGTCAGATGATTTCACTTCCTGGTCTGGCCCAAAGGGTAACTCAGCTGCATTCACTTCTGAATTTGATCTGGATGGTGAATCTGGAATCAGCTTGGAAGGCAGATAGTTTACATTCAGTTCTGGAATTGGTCCGGATGGCAAAATATCATTATTTGCCATTTCCAGATGTAATGGTGTTAGAAAAATATGTATTAATGTGTGTATGCTTAATACCAATTAATAACCAAGTATTTTAATACGCTTTTTATTCTATTTTCCATGCACTGTATTTCATACAAATTGAGTTTCATATGAGACTAAAAAAGATGCTTTTTGAGAACTGCAGTATGCCTTCTGAAACTTGCAAGTTGCCCTCTGACCTAGTAATTGCTAGCACAGCAATATTCATGTTTATGCCTTTTGGAAATGTACTTGAGAAGCAGGTGTTTATCTGCTAGGTCAGGAACGAATTAATGAACAATGCCTTATTCTGTAAATGTAATGATTTTAGCCAAACAGCTCTGTTCGAGGATGGGAACCTGTGCAGCTGTAGTGACTTAGAGATAAAGTAGACAAAATACTATTAGAGAAATGAACTGCTAGCATTGTGCTTGAAATAGCCACAGTATCTTGAATGGTAACATAACATGTGTCTAACTGGGAGTAATCAAGGCCATGTTGTTTTCCTCAGGAAGTTTCACATAAAAATTGATAAATCAGCAGAAATTCATGGGAAAGATGGTCAGCAGATGATGATGAAAAAGGTGGTAATCTGTTACGTCAGCATGGTAGGACATAACCAGTTTAAGAATGTATAAAAATGAAAGTATTTCCTGTTTCTGGTTAAACAAACTCTGTATTAGCACATTTTTGTCTCCTTGCTGCAAGATTAAAGTGCCTTAACCTGAACCTACTGTGTTTTGATCATTTTTAAAGTATATTTTTCCTTTGACAAATGGTGACCCTGTTTTTTTTTTCATCTAGTTCTGCTTGTGATAGGTTCTGTGGTTCACATGGAATGATGTCAATGGAGTATTGGCTGCATTCGTCATGAGGGAGGGTTTTCTTGGCATGTTGACAGAAGGATGCCGTTGGGGAGGCCTTCACAACAGATGGCAGTAGTAGTTCGGAGCAAAACCAAGTAGTGTCCCTTTTATTTGGAGCTGACTGTGTCTTTTTGGGAGTGTGCCATAATGTAGACAAAATCTCTGGACTGCAAGATATGAATTTTTCAGTCTGCAGGTTGTTGTGCTGCATGTAAAACAGATTTATGATAATTTTGCAAAACAGAACAGAGAGATTTGCAATACAAGAAAATCAATTAATCAGTATCTTGTAAATATAGATTCTTGGGAAGGTGTTGAACAGGAATTCACATGGGTCTGCCATAAGAATGTCTTGGAATAGTTTTCTAGTGGTCCTGACTGCACTTTTCATACTAAATAAAACTAAAAACAAAGCATCTGGCCACTTACAACCTTCTTCTTCTCACAAATTTTGACTAAACAGGTTTTGATTGATTAGTCCTTTCCACAATTCCTGAAGCTTTGTAGTCTGTAGGGACAATAAAACTGCAATTTTACATTCAGAATTGTACAAATCCACTGTATTACTTAATTAGTAAACTGAGTACCCTGATTTGATTGAATGCAACAAGGAACCCATAATCTTGGGATCAAGTCTATTAGTAATTTCGTAGCTACTCATCTTGCATAATTTTTTTACATGGTATAAACCTCTACTTATTACATTTCTGCACTTATGGAAGTTCAATAAAATCCCAATGTATGGAGCAAAACAGTCCTCAAGGCTTTTTCAGTATTTGAATAGGTGCAGGTACAGATGTGTACACATTGTGTTCGAAGCAAGGTAAAATGTTGAGCAACTTTTGAATAATGAGAGGCATATCAGTCACTGATCATCTGTTTTATTAAAGCATTTTTGCCCAAAAGAGAAGGTAAATTGTAGGCTTTGTCCACTTGATTTAAGATTTTTTGTGGAGCTACTAGTTGTTTGCCAGGTTGTACCACAAAAAGTCCAGAGAACCATTGCAGCATTTATTTATCCACTTCATTCTTTCAGCGATTCTGAAAAGATAACTCCTGCAAAGAAATACTGCTGTTAGTTTCTTTTATTTGGTGCAAAAATAAAGCCTAAATAGAATAAGACAATGGATCTTGTCTTGCTTCCATATCTGCAAATCTATTTCCCTTAGTTGTAAAAGAATTGTCATTTGTATGTGCAGCACATTTGAACACAGCAGTTTTCCTTTGTCTAATAAATCATTAACAAAAATAACATGTCTGATAACAGTTCCTGCTGTAGGCAAACAACCTTATTCTTTTCAAAGTGTCAAAATCATGAACTACTCCATAAGTATAATGTAATCTGTGAAAATTGTTAATGATTGAGTTTGGCCAGTCTTACAGGCTTTAGTAATAGCTACAAGTTCAACTAGTTGAGCAGAGACATTTCCATTTAATTACATATACACACAAAATCCAAACAGCCACTTATGTAAATGAAATGCTGGAGCAGCAGAGAAGTAGAATTATATACACAGCACCATCCAGCGTAACAGCAACGAAAAGTCAAACCGATGCTGAAATATCCAAAAGCAGGTTTAATAATAAAATAACTTAATAATAAAATAACTGATAAGAATCAATTCATTGTTCTTATCAGTTATTTTATTATTAAACCTGCTTTTGGATATTTCAGCATTGGTCTGACTTTTTGTTGCTGTTGGCTGTTATGCTGGATGGTGCTGTGTGCATATTTCCATTTAATTGTCCACTTAGAATGTCTTGTGTACAAAGGGAAAAGACTGCTACAAGTTCACCATTGTCTCTGAATACAGGAGCCTTCCACAAAAAAAATTAGATCTGGATTCTGCAATGGAACATCTTTTAAATCTAACATAGTAGAAAACATACTACTAACAATTATACATTTCTCATTTGACTGCCATAGGAATTAAAGAAGCAGGGTTAAGTGGTGGACACCGGACAATTTGTAAAAAAGAGTTATTAAGTAAAGATTATCAGTGCTGCAAATAGGTACTGTGTCATAGTCTTTAATAACAATGCCTCTATGAAATGCAAAATTGCCACATAAGTCTCATGCCCGAGAGTTAGAGTAGGCACTATTTCCACTAAGCGTGCCATTGCAGCCACCAGCCTAAGGTAGTGAGGAAGGACTGTTAATACAGGATCGAGATTCATACTGAAATAAGCAGTAGGTCTATAGCCATCCTTTCTATGTTGTGCTAATAATCCTAAAGCTACCTTACTCCTTTCACTACAGAACAAGAAAAAACTTGTGAAATAGTCTGGTAACCCAAATGTAGGAGGGTTAAGAGTAATGTTTTCAACTCGTACCTTCCCATCCATGAGAAGATACTAATTTCAAGCTGTTACCCCCGAGTGCCTTCCTGAAGCACGAGAAACTGTAGTTCACATTTGTAGTTGAGCCTAATGTAAAACACACTGAAATCGTAACTCAACGTGTAAATTACATTATATTGGTACGATTCAGTGTATTTTTACATTAAGTTCACATTAAAATATTATTACAAACTTTGTGTAAAAGGTTCTCGATAAAGCAAGTGGTGGCAGCCAATCAGATTCTTGCAATCCGAGCCACCACTTGCGTCCCAGCTCCACCCTCAGTGAGAAAAAAAAAAAACAGAATTGCACTGCATCATCCTTTTTTTTTTTTGTTCAGAACTCGAACCTTTGTTTCCTAAATAGAATAAATTAGCCTGAACTACATAAAACTGTTCGTACTGAACTACGTAAAACCCTGACTGTAACCCTAAACACCTCGCCAATTCCTTAAACTTAAATCTCCCAATTGTTCTCGAACTCTAATCCTCCCTTCTCACTCCTCTCCTGTCCCCTAGCCCTAAACCTAAATCCGAGTTAGCAGCATAACAATATCCATTTCCAGAACTTGCTATTTATTTCTCAGAGCATTGCTTTCTGTGTGCCACTTTCCAAAAGGACAGCCTCAACTTCAAATAAGCAAAGTTCAGCTGCAACTGAGTCCTGTTTATAAAATATAGGTAAGTGTACTGGAAGAAAACAGCGCCCCATAATGCCTTGCATCTTCTGCATTTCGATATTTACAATTGCCCCCACATCATTGTATGCACAAATATTTTAAAATCTGGACAACTGAGAGGTATGCAACTGCAACGTTATGTGAGATTTCAGTAACAGCGTCCGATGGTTCTGCGCAGTTATTTCACATGTGTAATACAGACCATACTTTTCAACTATACAGATGTTCACAAAATGTCTATATTTTTACTTCAGAAAGCTGAGTACCAGTTGAAAGTTCTTCACGATGTTTTCTGTTGTATACCGCTTACAGCTTCCTGCCTGACTGATCATGGTTTGCCCTTCTTGGTATGTCATAGACTATGTTCTTGTAGTTCATTTATATTGTTTCCATCCAGCCTCATGTACCTCTGTCAAGCAAAGATGGGATACTTAACTACTTATTTTTTTTATTTTGCACAACAGAATATTGCCATGCAGCACCCCTGGTACAACTCTATAAATACCAGCCAAAGTATCTCCTGAATATGCTATAGATTTGCTTCTAAGCCTTTTTTTTTCCCGATAAATCGAAATAACTGGTTAAAAATACTAAGGAAATACTCAAGTTGTGTTATGTTAGGGAAATGTGATCATGTGTCTAAGTATATGCCAGTTTTTAGTTTGTGCTGTATTAACCTATAACGGGTTGGGATTTTTGTGAATGTTATCTGTGTATGTCTAGAGTGGGCGATATATAGTTGCAGCATGCATGGTTTCAAACGCATAAGTTGATAAAGATTGGGAGCGAAGGATCGGGAGTGAAGAATAATTGAAGTTGTAATTTTTATAGTTACCAGGATGATGCTTGATGACTGCTGTTTTGCTAGTGTGTTGGCTAATAAAAATTAAGTGTAGTATTTAAAAGCGTGGCTTTCTTTATTTTTGCATTGTAAGTATGTGGTTAAGTAAAGAATTTAATGCACAAAGTTTACGTATGCATTAAGTTATTCATCAGTTGTCAATAACTGATTTTTCAGTGCAATTGGCTAAGGACAAGATAGTAGGGCTAAATTAATGTGACCACATGGTGTAGTAGTTTAGTATGTGGCAATTATGCAGCTGTCATTTAAAGATAATATTGTTAAATACAAATCCATGGACTAAAATAGTATGCATTGGAATGTGTAGTTACTGAGAACACCCTATGAAAGGTGGTAGGTTGAAGTACCTTTAATTTTAGTGTCGAAAAGAGATATGTTGGAAGGGTTATGTCATGGTTTTAGTAGTAAGTACTCAATATATGTCTTATCCGTGACAATTGTGTTTTGAACAGCTGGGCCATAACTGACGTTTTACAGAGTGATTGCTTAGTAACTATTAGCCACAAATTAACTACTTCCGACTAACTTCAGTCTGAAAGCAACCTGCAGGTATGTATTTTCCAATATACATGTGATACTACATGACAATGGGTCGTAAACACATGTTTTTTAAAGAAAATATTACTTCTGGCTTTGTTCTATTGATGTATGCCATTAGCTTAATAAATAGTGTTTTGGATTAATGCTACAGTATGTGTACATTTAGTATAAATGTTGAAACTGGAAATGTTTTGCTATGTATCTATTTTTGTGAAATGTGAATATGACCATGAATATTGTGCAGTTTTTGTACATTGAAACTTGTTACTTTATTTTTGCATTGATTTAATTGGAGCTTTACTTACTGAGCAGTAACTGCAAATGGGCTATTATCTATTTGCCATTTTCGGAGAATGAGACAGTGAACAGAGAAGCTATCTAGTCCTTCAACAGAAGTCAATTTTTCGCTACAGTTTTACTCAGTCCTTAAATTGCCTTCCCCCTGTAATATAGTTTTGTTATAGTTTAGATACCAGAAACTTAGACTTTTATCATTTCCTTGTTTGTACATTGAAAAACATAGAATGATTTCCTCACTAGTGTAGACATGTGACGGTCAAAGGCTAGATTAATGTCTGTGTGTGCCCCCAAGTCCCTGACTACTGAGTTAAGTCTTAGGCATGTGGTATCAATATGACAGTGGCTGGCTGACTTCCTGGAGGATACTGTTATGTATTTATTGGAAAGTTTGTCTTAGTCCATGGCTCAGATGCCAGTTATTTGTCTGTGTTAGTCCCTTATGGAGCATTTGTGGCACTGTTTCATTTGAGGATGTGCACATGCCTTGTGGTTGTCCTTGGCCTGGTAGGAGAAATGTACCTCAGAGTTGTCTTTGCTAGATTTTATTTGTCTTCAGATGTGTTTAGTTTTAGATGGCTTTTATCTTGCTGGGTGCTGCACCTCCTACTTTTGGCCATCCTTCTGTTACAGAGCCTATTGATGTTGTGATTCCACCAAGGGTGGCTGTTATTTATTTTGGTTTAGCTGTTGGGTTGCATGGTCAGTGTGTCCAATAATACATGGGTTTCCTGGGTCACAGAGGGGGACCTATGTCTTGCAAGTAAGTGCTATGGGATTTGGCTTATGGCACTTTCAAGATTCAAGGCATATATTGTGACCTGGCTTCTGAGAGACTACCCACAGCTCTTTTTAGTTGACACAGTCCAATGTTTTATATATATATTTATTATATTTTCTTGCACTCTTGTTTTTCTTCATTATCCAGCGGATGTTGTCAGTTGGATGCGATATTGACATCAAATCCTTCTTGCTTTATGAGAAGCATTTGCTGTGCGTGAGAGCTGGAGGCATCTCAGCTGTACATATTTTCGCAGAATGTTGAGATTTCTTTGCCTCGTTTATTTGGCCTGGCAAATTCTGTGTATGTTTTTATTTATTATTTATTTTTTGTCTTTTTTTTTTTTAACCTCTAGACAGGTAACCAAGATGGTGTTTCTCATAGATGCATTGTATTGCTTATGAAACGTGGGGTCGCTTGTGTGAATGCTTCATGTTGGTGATTGCAGACACTAGGAGCTATTGCTGAAGGGTAGTTCAGGGAAATGCTTCATGTTGGTGCTTGTGCATACATCAACATTTTAGCATCACAGAAAAGATGTTGCATGGTTGGCTAATCCATCTGGCCATTTTGTCATCCTGGGAGCTGGCTGTGTTGTACTGAATCACTGGTAAAGTATGTCTTCTATCAGAAGACAAGCTATCTAGACTAGGTAACATGTCTTAGTGTTCAACAATTTTTAGAAACGTCTAAGCAGAGTGAGAAATCCATGTTGCTGTTGTGAATGGGAATATCTTGTGAGTCAGGTGACGGGCAGCAACCCCACCAAATGTTTTTTTTGCACCAGTGGTGATTACTACAGCAAATCTGTCATAAATGAGATATGAATTGGGGTGACTTAAAATTTTGAAGAAAGGAATGGTACATGTCCTACATCCATTTTTTATAATTTTACTGATGACTGCACATACCCTTCAGCCATCCAAGAAAAATTATATTTTGGTTGATTTTCCTGTTGGTGCTTGTACATAGGAGGAAATTTTACTGAATGGTTGTTTAGGGAAAATCTTTCATTCTGGTGCCTGTGCATATATTATACTGAAGGGCTCACTTGGGTGAATTCTTCATTTTGGTGGCTGTACATACTAGGAAATGTTACATGCGTTTCGTTTGGGTAAGCGTTTAGGTTTGGTGATTGTGCATTCCTCAACATTCTACTGAAGGGGTTGCTTGGGTGAAGTGTTCATGCTGGTGGTAGTACATACTAGGAAATGTTACTGAAGGCTTGTTTGGTAAAACATTTTATTTAGATGCATGTATACCTGGACATACTAATGAGGATGTTGCTTGGGGAAATAATTAATTGTGTATCAGGGAAGTACATGGTCTGACTGCTGATGTGACCACTGAGCAAAATAGTTGATTGTGCCATTTTGGTGCTTGTGCATACACAATGCAAACAACTGGAGGGGTTAGTGGGGAAACATAGAAATTAAGTCTGAAATTTAAATATGGTTACATTACTTAGAATACAGCACAGAAATGTAATTATAGTGTAATATGCCAGCATATAAGACATCACACACACCACTGACTAATTAAATAATGTAAAATAAGCAGACAAGAAATCACTTCTGCTTGTATTATTCTATTTGTGATTAGTAGTTGCATGAGTGAGATAAAAGTTATCACTTGTTGACAACTGCCAGCATGGAGCTACCATATTTTTTGTGCATTTTTCCTGGCTTTGTCAGTCGTGTGGGAATTTACGGGAGGAAGGGCTCAGTAATATGTAAGTGTTATACTATTTTACTGAATTACTCAGGTATTCTCCTTACTGATAATGAGTCTGTGTTACACAACAGCTGCACAAGGTAATATAATGAATGCCTAGTCAACAGGTTATGTGCAGCAATTATCACCTTTGTATGAGCATGCATAACTTTTCAGTACTGAAAGGAAGGTCATTATCACATTAGCAATAAGTGCAGTTACAATACAGCCGTGAGTTATCACTTTTAGTAGAAGTCGTTATCACTTTGATGAATGCACAAGCCAGATTGTGTTTTTTCTCTATTTGTAGTCATTGCAAGCCACCCTCTATTCTTCATCAACTAGCTATCCTCCAAAACCTCTGATGTTTTTATATATATATATATATATATATATATATATATATCTGTGCATATGTGTGTATATCAATATATATGTATGTACATAATGTACTTGCACATATACACATACACATGAATATCAGTATGGTCAGGAAGGTTCCTCTTCAGAGATTTATGCCAACTTATCTTGTGTTGGTGGGTGCATCACGGGGGGCATACCCAGCCATCCATGGATCTTGTGATCGACCTGGATTGCAGTTGGGAACTTGGAGACTCTTCAGTTCAGTCCCATAGTGCTGCTGTTCTAGGTAGAAATGGCCTCAGGGCTGCCACTGTGATGCAGTGTTTCCCTCCGGAAAAGGACACATGCAAAAAGACAAAGCCTGGGGCAGTCTTAGTCTTTTCACATGTTGTCTTGGTTGAGCTGTCCACTTAGTTTCCCTCCCTTCAGGTGTAGTAAATGTATGTAGGTCAGGGTAAGACCCTTTACATTAGCTCCCCCCTTTCAGTCCTTATGACCATTGCCGAAAGGACAATGGAAAAGGTAGAGGTAAGGCAGAGTGCTGGCACTGCATGCAATCAGGAGTCATTGCTGCTACCAGCAGTCTGAGTGGGTAGCTAGAACATGTATGGGACACTTCAGACGCCCATGGCCTGAAGTCCCGTGCCTGTCCTAGGCATATTATTGGAGTTGCAGTCCTTACTCTGTTTTTTATCTTTACATGTGCCCTTTCTGTGCCCCCTTGTCCAGTCATTGTGTGTAATTTTGTGTTTTCACGGGTGGTAGGTATGTACCTCCGCAGCGTCATCACCACTTATATACCTTATGAAAAGAATAATGCCCCTGTGGATAGGAGTGAAGATTTGGATTGTCTAACCAGGTAATGCATTATGATATACATATATATGTACTTTCCCAATAGATCTGTCAAACATCAGTAGTAAACTGTTTGCATTTTCTTTGCTGTACAGGTTTGTCCACATTCTGACACTGTCATCAGTCAACCACTGGGAAGGCTGCGGTTTCAAATCAGAGCAATTTTTGAACACCTGCAGTTGTGGTGGCCACACGTGCAGATATCAAAGTTTGTTTGAGACTTATGGTTATGGAAATTATGATTTTTTTCATATTTTGGTAAATAACTTTGCAAGGGAGCATCTGAATGTGCTAAGTAATACCTCATTTTGAAAAGATTATTTATAGTTCTAACATGGTAAAAGAATGGTACCTGTATGTTGTACTCATAGGCAGATATCAAAGTTTGGTTCGGACTTAGGTTATGGAAATTATGATTTTTTCATATTTTGGTAAATAACTTTGCAAGGGAGCACCACATTGTGTGAAGTAATGCATCAGTTTGAAGACAGTGTTACTCCTTACATCATGGTAAAAGAACTGTGTCTGTGCACTGTACAGATATCACAGTTTGTTTAGTCTTGTAATATGAAAATTATCGTTTACAATACTTCTCATTATTATGCCCATATCCATGGTAATCACACAAATAATGCATCATTTTGAAGCTGACATTCAGATGCACAACTTCTACTCTGATATGTCAGCTCTGTCTGTTACAGGTGATGAGATATTATGCTTTGTTTATTTATCAATTATGAGAAATAATATACTAATCATATTTCTGTGAATATCTCATGAAAGGAGTGTCACACAGTTATGGTTAAAGTATCATTTTAAAGCTGACATTCATACTAACAAATTACATTTAAATTGTATGGGTCTGCATGGTACATAGACCAAGATATTGTGCTTTGCTTTTCCAAAAAAATTAAAAAATTGCACAATATCAGCATTCCTTGCCAAATATTTCATTATGACTTTGATATGCACTATCAACATTTACACTGTTGGAAAGGTCAGTGTCTGCTGAACAACTTTCGCGTTTACATTTTTAGTGTAGCTCTTATAGTTAAAGAGTTATGAGCATTTGTTTTCTGTATAGTATTACAAATGGATTTTCTGAAAATGAGCTCAGGCTGCTCTGTTGTTCCTATGGTGGAATTCAGCAGGCAGCTTTTCCTGAGCTGCTCTGGAGTGAATGAGTTATACAAAAGCTTGTTCATGACAATCTTGTCAGGGTAAAGGTTCAGGAGTATCTTTCTTTAGTAATTCTAATAAGGGTTTCAATACTTCTGCATAATTAGAAATCCATTGTGGGCAGTAATCTGTTATTCTCAAGAAGGCTTGCAACTGTTTTAATGTTGTAGGGCATGGTGCAGTTTGTATCACATCAATACGTGAAGGCAAGTTCTGTCTAGAGCCTCCTGAAATAAGATACCCCAAGTACTAAACCTGTGATTTCCATAACTACAGTTTGTCTTTGTTAACCTTAAACCCTAAGTCTGCTAACTTTTTCAGAAGAAAAATAATATCATGCTGGCAGTGATTTGGAGTTTCTGAAATCAGAAGCATACCATCCACATATTGAATTAGAGCAGAACCACAAGGAAATTTAATCTTGTCCAGATTTTTTTTTTCATTTCTTTAGAGAAAAGGGTAGGTGATTCCACTTATTCTTGTGGTAATCTAGTCCAGGTGTACTGTTAGATACTGGATGTCTGGATGTATAAGGATAGAAAAGAAAGTAGTTGGAATATCTATCAGGGTTGTGGCATTTGAAGGAATAGAACTCAATATTGTTCCGGGTTTAGGGACTACCAGAAATGTTGGTACTACTGCATTCACTGCTTGTAAATCTTGTATATATCTACTTGTATTTTCCCGGGTTTCTTAAATGATAAAATAGGAATGTTACAGAGACTTCAAGCTGGGATAATGATATCTTGTAATGAGGCAGATATAGTAGGTTTCATTTGTTTTTCTGCTTCTGCCAACAAAGGATACTGAATGACCATAGGTAGGCATTCACAGGGTTTCAGTGTTGTATGCCCAGGTTCTGCATCTTTTATGAGCCCTACCTCATTTTCATGAGTAGTCCAGAGCTGTATAGGGATGACTTTTAATTCCTTCAAGTTAGCATTTTCTACAACTTTTTCTTTTACTCAAAAACATTTTTATTTTGTTTTCATTATAAACATATGCAAATGTACATATAACAAATACAATAAAACAATAACAAAACTATTTACAATATTTACATTCATCCATGATAAACAATCATTTTATCCATGAGAAGGTATCAGTATTTGTTCAAAAGGTTTCCAATTTCCGCCATGCTATTTTTTGTGAGTAATGTTATGAGTTCTATAACAAATGGTTTGCAGTTCTTTTTTACAAATAACTTTTGCTAAATTAATAAAATCTTTAAACATCAAATTTTGTTTACTTTTCCAGTTCAAAGTAATAACTTTTCTGGCAATTGCAAGAATTGACCAGAGTAACTGAATCTGATATTTAGGTATTACGTTAGGTATAGGAACATTGAATAGCATTAGTGAGTTAGTAATATGACAGTTATCAGACCATACAGCATTTACAAAATATCTAAAGTCTTTCCAGTATTGAACAAATTTTCTACATTCAATGAACATGTAAACCCAGTTGGCTTCTAGTAATTCACTACATTTCCAACATTTACTTTCATTGTTTTTGAGTATAAGATTTATTTTATGTGGAGCATAGAAACTCCTATTCATAAATTCCCATGCATACAATCTCCAATATAATGAAGAAGAGGTACCATACATAGAACTCAGTGAAGTTTTGGATTTATCAGATGTTCTTCGTGTTTCATTGTTGCAGTCATTACATTTGGGTAATCTGCTGGCAGGTTGCCCTCAATCGGCCTGACTATCAAAGTCTTGGGTCCTGCGTTGGTTGCTGTCTCCTCTTCCATGACGTCAGGTCATCAGGGGTATAAAACATGCAGCCAACGCCATTTTCTTTAGTCTTTCTTGCCGTGTGGTGCCTGAAGCAGAAGCAGTTCACAAGTGCCAGTCGGCCGACTCCTGAAATTTTCGCATTCGAGTTTTTGAACTGAAGTCTTCAGTTAAAGTTAAGTATCCCGTTGGGGAAACTTTTTCTTGCTCCATACCGATGTCAGTAAAAGTTAATAATTGCATTACTTGTGGGAAGCAAATACCTCATAAGGATTTCCATTTGTACTGTATTCCTTGCCTAGGCCCAGATCATAACGTGCCTCGCTGTCGATTTTGTGCTAGATTTAACCAACGCACTATTAAGCATCAGTATATGTTTGCTTCAGAATATTTTGGAAACAGATTTAATTACCCTGAAATGTCGTCGGATAGCAATCCAACTCCTGGAGTTCACAAAAAATGCAAAGAAAAAGACAGAGACAGACCGTCGAGGTCCATAACCGACGACGAAGCTTCTCCTAAGCCAGTTGCCGGTACTCAGTGAGGTACTTTCGCAGCCACTGATACCCGCTACTTTCGAGTTGCAGACCACTACCGAGACCCATGTGGAGTCCGGCATGCCATGAGATTCTCAAAGTATTGTACCTGTGGATGTCTCTCCCTCAGATGGGTCCGGAGCCCCTGAGCAGGCACCAGCTTCTGAGGGTGTTTTCAGGCCTCAGCATTTCTATGTAAAACCAATGCCAGCTTCAAAAACAAAGACAAAAGCAAATTCTAAGTCTAAAAAAATGATGCATGAGCCACATGCTCAAGCCTCTATGCCCAAAAAAATGATCAAAATGGCTGAAGACTTAATTACCTTGATCAGGGGTTCCCAGCCCCCTGAAAAGAAGCCTAGGCAAGAGACTGATTATGAATCTTCAGATCAGGTTTCTATTTCTTCTGATTCCTCTTCTTATCAGGAATTTTCTGTACCACCCTATGAGGATTCAGATGCAGAGGAATCCATCCCATCTGCATCTCCTCCTGAGGATTATTCTTTTGGGGAAACCTTGCATACTTTGAGGGAACATTTTCATTGGGAGAGTCAAGATTTCTCAGAATCAAAAAAGAGGCTTAGGGATTTCCTTCTTCTTCCTCAGCATAGGCCTTTGGCCATACCTCCTGTATTAGACATTGTTGATGATGTGTTTTCGGAATCAAGCATGGCTCCATATTCCCTACCTCCAGCTCCTAGCAAGCTGGACAGATATTACAGGGTTCCTGACTCCCACAAATCTTTATTCAAAACCCTGCTACTGACCCCGAAACTATCTCACAGGGTCCCAAAGGTGTAAAGGCCTCAACAGCTAAGAATCCTACCCCCTCTGATAGAAATTCCAGGGCTCTGGATAGATGGGGAAAGAAAGTTTAGGGCCTTAAACTGCCAGTTTCATATGCTTAAATATCAACAGCATGTTGTGGGATTATTGAAACAGAAAATGATGTTGATTTCTGAATGTGCAGAAAATAAAGTATTACAGGAATTATTGCATGCAGCAGAACAGGTTGGAAAGCATACTTTGCAATGTGGCTTTGATTCCTTGGTGGCCTCCTGCAGGGCCGCAGTTACTGGATCTGTGATTAGAAGGCATGCCTGGCTCAAGGTGCAAAATCTGCCTGATCATGATAAAGCTAAATTGTTGGATGCACCATTACAGCATGATACTCTGTTTGGTAATGGGGCAGAAGAGGTTTTAAAGAAAATGGAAGACAAAGCTAAGTCTATGTAAACTGCAAAAGACTTCTTACAAGTGCAGCCACCAAGATTCAGTAGACACTGGCCTATAAAAAATTGGTCCTTTCCTGTGTCCGACAGAGCCTCACAGGGCAAATCCAGGCACTCAAAAGGCTCCAGATGTCAATCACAGGGTTCTTACAGGTCAAAGCAATGGGATGCCTCTACTCCAAATCTGGAGGAAACAAAGCACAACCCTACAGTAAACAGTCTCAATGACTTCCCTCTGCCATCACCAAGCACTTATCTTTTGGCAGCCCCCTTAGGGGGAAAACTAGCACTTTATGCTCAAAATTGGCAGTTAATAACCCAGGACAGGTGGGCATTAAACGTAGTATCCCAGGGATACAGATTTCATTTCCATACCTTGCCAATTCCAAGCAGTTGGCCAGATCTGCCACAAAATCAATGGGCAGAGGCACAGAAACAAGTTACGTCCCTCATGGATATGGGGGCTATTCAGCCAGTACCAGAACTAGAAAAAGGACAAGGGTTTTACTCAAGACTGTTCTTGGTACCCAGAAAAGACAATGCCTAGCACCCAATACTGGATTTATCGATTTTGAACACATACTTGGACATCCCAAAATTCAAAATGCTGACTTTGCAACAGCTTCCGCCCATGCTGGGCAAGAGCGCTTGGCTAGTGACGACTTAAAAGAGGCATACCTGCATATCCCAATAAGGGAATCGTGCAGAAGATACCTCCGCTTCAAGGCTGGTTTTATGCATTACCAATTCTCTGCACTGCCCTTTGGCTTATCTACTGCGTCCAGGGTCTATACAAAATGCCTGGCACCAGTAATTGCATTTTGCAGACAAAGAAGTATACAAATCTATCCATACATGGATGACTGTTTCATTCAAGCAGAAAACAAGGACATTCTTCTTCAACATCTGGCATTTGTAAAAAGGCTTCTAACATGCCTAGGGTACACTATAAATGAAAAGAAGTCACAGCTGGTACCCTCTCAAAAGATTACATTCCTGGGTGCAAGCTTGAATACAACTGCCCAGATGGCTTACCTTACGCCTAACAAACAAAAGCAACTGACTATTTACTTCAAACAGATGGCAGCAAAAACCCAGTTATCTGCAAGGCAAATTCTGCAGGCTTTGGGGTTCATGGCATCCTGCATTCTACTAATTCCATATGCAAGACTGCATATGAGGAAACTACAGTGGTATCTAAAAAGTTTATGGAGTCAACATTATCACAGTCTGGAAACAATGATTCCCTGCCTACAACAGGAGTTTCTTTGGTGGGCAGAGACATGTCACCAGAACATGGGATGGTCTTTCACTCTACCCCCTGTCAACCAAACCCTAACTACAGATGCATCATACTATGCTTGGGGGGCCCACCTGGTGGGGAGATGCATTTAGGACATATGGAGCCCAAAACAAATGCATCTGCATATCAACCAGAAAGAGATGTTAGCTGTTCAGAATGCCCTGACAGCTTTCAAGGACTTACTACATCCAGGACAACTACTGATAAAGATGGACAACACCACGGTTATGTGGTACATAAACAAGCAGGGGCTACACATTCCTACCCCCTTTGCTGACTAGCCATGGCATTGTGGGACACAGTCCTGATTTACCAAGTACATCTTCAAGCTCAATTCCTGCCAGGAAAACAAAATACTCTGGCAGACGACCTAAGCATAAATCTTATAGGCCCTCATGAGTGGAAACTAGATTCACAAGTCTTCAACATAATAACAGAGAAATGGGGGAGTCCGGACATAGATCTGTCTGCCTCCCCCCAGAATTATCAGCTGAACAAATTCTGCACAATGACTTATCACAGATAAGCATGGAAAGTGGATGCTCTGTCCTTCAGTTGGAAAAACCTATCAGTCTACATCTTACCTCCTCTGCCTCTTCTTCCCAAGGTCCTACTAAAGGTCAGACAGGAAAAAAAAAAATTATCCTAATTGCCCCGGACTGGCCTTGCCAGCACTGGTATCCAATTCTAAGGAATATATCTCAACTCCCTCCTTGGTACTTGCCTCAAATACCTCATCTACTGTCTCAGCAGAGCAATCAAATTCTGCACAATCAGCTCCAAACTCTGAACCTAGCAGCATGGCTGATCATGTAATTATTCACACAACACCTCTCAGTAAATCTGTGATGGATGTCATTTTGGAAGCCAGAAGGCCTAGTACTATAAAATCTTATGCTGATAAATGGAAGAGATTCTGTACTTGGAACCAAGCACAAGGGACTGACACAGCAAATCCAAATATTCCTCAGATTTTACAATACTTAACTGAGATGCTTGACAAGGGCCTATCTTTTTCATCAATAAAAATCCATGCCTCTGCCATCTTGGTTCATTGCAACACAGAGCCTCCCATCTTTTCTCATCCTCTGCTAAAACAGTATCTTAGAGAGGCCAAAAATTTAAGGCCTCCCAGAAGATCACCAATTCCTGCATAGGACCTCAATTTTGTGTTGGAAAAGCTCACCCTGCCTCCATTTGAACCAGCAGCTTTCCTTCTGGCAATCACTTCAGCAAGAAGGGTTTCAGAACTACAGGCCCTCATAGCTGTGGATCCTTTTATTATATTTTACCCAGACAGTGTGTCCCTCAGGACCAACCCTTTCTTTATGCCTAAGATGGTATCCAGTGTGTAGCTCTTAACCAAACTATTCACCTGCCAACTTTCTACCCAAATCCACAGAACAAGGGGGAGCGGATTTTGCATTTCTTGGACGTACACAGACAACTAAGATTCTACTTAAACAGGACCAAATCTCTAAGAAAATCTGAGCAGCTACTGGTGGCATTTGCTGCAGGATCAGAGGGAAAGGCTATTTCAAAGCAGACTATTTCAAAATGGATAAGTCACTGCATTTGTTTCTGTTATTTGCATCATGATTAACCGGTGCCCAAGGGTATCAGGTCACATTCCACCAGGGCTGCATCTACCTCAGCAGCTTTTCTCAGAGGGGTGCCAACCAAAGATATTCTAGAAGTTGCTGCTTGGAGCTCTGTTCATACTTTTACAAAGCATTATCATTTGCCTCTCTTCTCTAAGTTAAGGGCAGGCTTTGCCACTGCAGTTCTGCAGGGCCTTATAGCCACTCCTAAGGCTATTTAGTTCCAGCCTCCCATCCATAGCTTTGGGATTCTACCCAAATGTAATGACTGCAACAGTGAAACATGAAGAACATAGTACAGTTGTGTACACTTACCATAAATGTTCGAGTGTATTCACTGTTGCAGTCCAGGTTACCCACCCGCCATCCCCCTTTTTTCTAGAACTTCTCTTTTCTTCACTATATTCTACAGCCTTTGTGGTGTATTTGCTTTTAGATGAAGGTAAAGTCTATGTTGTTACAATTGCATTGTTATATATTTATATATATATATATATATATATATATATATATATATATATATATATATATATATATATATATATTTTTTTTTTTTTTTGCTCCCTATTTGGGGGGGCACCTGACATCTGAGGCAAGAAAAACTAAAGAAAATGGCATCGGCTGGATGTTTTATACCCCTGATGACCTGACGTTATGGAAGGGGAGACAGCAGCCAATGCAGGACCCAAGACTTTGATATTTAGGCTGACTGAGGGCAACCTGCCAGCAGATTACCCAAATGTAATGACTACAACAGTGAATACACTCGAACATCTACATTTATGGTTAAGTGTACACAACTGTACTATATTTGTTCTCCATTAATATTTACATAATAATTCCAAAAATATGAGTCAAACTTTAGATTGTCTTAACTTAGTATCTTATAGATAGGTGAGATACTTAATTTTTGGTTATCTTTCTTTTTAAGACACCTAATAAAATGCTGAAAAGCTGCATACTTGAGCTGTTTGGTTAGGTTTTACATACCTACATCAACTTTATTACAAGCTGAGATAAGTACAAACTTGCAGTGTTATAAGATAGTACTGCATTTTATTTTTCTGTTTTATTGTTTCATTGAATATTTTGTTAAAAATAGTACTGCATTTATCTGCTTATTTGTTCCTGAAAATTGTGAGCTCTCTCTCTGTCTGCAGTTAGTGGGTTTATTCTTCTCACTTCATTGATATTTGGTGTAGAATTCTTAGCCTAGAGGGTTGCTCTGTGCCTTAAAGTCTTAGTCCCTTCTCTATGAAATAATTTCTGCTGAAAAGCTGCATACTTGAGCTGTTTGGTTAGCTTTTACATACTTACATCAACTTTACTACAAGCTGAGAAAAGTACAAACTTGCAGTGTTATAAGATAGTACCCTGCTCTCTTTAAAAAATCCCTCAGACAACACCTCTCTACCTGCTGGTTATGCCCATGCCAAAAATCACTCTTCTGTTCTCACTACTCTCACTCTCTGGGGCTACAGCAGGTCTGCAGCCATACCCATGACTGTTACTACACTGCCTACACAGATTTAAATGCATGTAAATAATTGTATACGATGTTACTGTTTTTTCTGCCTCCCAACCAGTAATGTCTATGGCATCTATATGACCAAAAGTACATGTTAATAGCATTTATGGACTACCATAAAACTGCTATGGAATTGCTAAAAAACTGTAAATAGTGCTACATTTTTGATATTTGTATTTCTGTAATGTTGACTTTTATGTGGAGCTTTTCTGCGCGGGCCTTCACTGAAAATGGGCTCACCTAGGCCCAGTGGACTTTCCCAGAAAACAAATGCAATAAATAAATAAATAAATAAATATTGTTTCATTGAATATTGTGTTAAAAATAGTACTGCATGTATCTGCTTATTTATTTGTTCAATGAAAATTGTGAGCTTTCTTTCTGTCTGCAGTTAGTTTTCCCACCCACCCTCCATGTTCTTGCTGTGGTATTAATCTTGGTGGCTTTGGAATTGACCGCCCTCCTGTAAATTTGTGTTTGAACACTCCCCATGGGCCCATCTCATTTGCTCACTCAACCGAGTACAGTGAGATCATATTTTGATTTCAGACACTCCTACTATTCCCATCTGTTCAGCTCTATCCTAGTCTAGTGTCATTAGCTCATCCTGCCTAATACAGAGAGAACATTTGAGTAGGCATACCCACTTAGGACCTGAACTTGTCTGATTGAAGACTGCTGGAACAGGGCTCAGTTCTGAGGTTTTTTACTGGTTAATTGGGTAATTTGTTTAAATCAGTTTGCTTGTTTTCTATTGTTATATAGAAAAAGTTGCACTTTATCTGTTTTTACTGTATTTGTGTTCCTTCCTACTTTATTACCTTATTTTGCTTTTGCCTCTTCCTAAAAGTACTCTACTGTGTTTATTCTGCTGCATTTGTTACTGCTTGGTAGAAACCTAATTAAATTGTAACTGTTATTGTAAGTCTTTTGGTTAAAGCACTTGGGCTTCAGACCAGTTGCTTTACATTAAGAAGGTTTGTGGTCTGCACTGTTGTGGCAGGACAGGTAGCTTACATCCTTCTAAGTTGGGAATTGCCGATTGAAGGCTCAGTGTCTGTTGTTCTAAAAGTGTATTAGGTCTGGTTTAAGCAGTTGGGCTCCAGGCCAGTTATTTTACATTAAGAAGGTTTGTGGTCTGCATTCTTGCGGGAGGAGAGGCTAGATTCAGGCCTGCTGAATCTAGCTTTGTTTGTATAACTTGAGCACTAATCCAGGCCATCTTTTTTGGAGAAGGTTCCCCTGCACCCCAGTGGCAGGAGTGTGCGGTTAGATTGAAGACTGCTGGAACAGGCTCAGTTTTGAGTTTTTTACTGATTAATTGGGTAATTTGTTTAAATCAGTTTGCTCGTTTTCTATTGTTATAAAAAAATTGCACTTTATTCATCTGCTTTTACTGTAATTGTGTTTCTTCCCACTTTATTACCTTATTTTGCTTGTGCTTCTTAAAAAGTACTCAATCGTATGATTCGGCTACAGTTATTACTGCTTGGTAGTAGCCTGATTAAATTGCAACTGTTATTCTAAGCCTTTTGGTTTAAGCACTTGGACTTCAGACCAGTTGTTTTACATTAAGAAGGTTTGTGGACTGCATTGTTGTGGCAGGACAGGTAGCTTACATCCTTCTAAGTTGGGAATTGCTGATTGAAGGCTCAGTGTCTGTTATTCTAAAAGCGCATTAGTTATGGTTTAAGCACTTGGGTTTCAGGCCAGTTATTTTATATTAAGGTTTGTGGTCTGCACTCTTGTGGGAGGCATACCTCTCAACCTGGAATATCAAAAATCTGGACAAGGCCCATGAAAAATAGGTACAAATCTGTATGCTAATTAACATACAATTTACATGCATGATTGTGTAACCCCACCCACTCCAATGGAATTGTGGGATGCCAACTTTCAAACGCAACCTGAAGAACAGATAACCAAAATATGGTCCCAGAGTCTCCCGCAGTCATTCCGATGTCCCATAACTTGGCTATTTTCTTCCTATTTACCATAAACACTGCAATGTGCATACTGCTTTACTTCTACAATGATTATTTGGACTGGATTTCATTTAACACTTTTATTTTACATTTTATAGGAAAAACACTAAGATATCTGCTAAACAAAGCAATACAGTCTCACAATGAAAATATACTTAGCATTAAAACTTCTCTGCTCTTGAAACTCACATTCTTTGAAACAGCATTTAAATCCACATTCAAACAAAATGCATCTGTCCAGTGGTAGATAAAGATAACCTCTGGGCTGTTTTCAAATCATAGGCCCCTTGCACACGAAACATAGATATGTTCTTTGATGCACCTTCCTGACTCTATTAAATTATATTCCTTGTATAATACAGCACACTTGTTAGCGCAGGTTTAAAATTTATTGTTTTGAACATTTTTCCAGTAAGCAATGAAACAAAATGCATAAACCAATAATGACAAAACTGCCCAATTCAGAACATTTCCATCATAAAAGTCTACTCAAACGTCTACAATCCACCAGTAAAAATGCACACAATGACAATCTCTGAAGTATAAGTCATCTAAATAATTCCACATTAAAGAGATATGTAACTAATGAAGAGGTTGCTGCATCTGCATTTCTAGTGCCTGTTTTATTTTGTTAATCCAGATGACTGACAGACAACAAAAGCCAAAACTGCAACAAAAAAGAAATACATATAAAGGTTAAAATTTGAAATTTAAAACAGTGGATTTAATTACCTAAATGTCGCAAAGAAATGGGTTTACTGAACTACAGGAAAGGTAAACCTTATGCAGAGGAATGAAAACTTACCAAACCACGCATAAAACACTTCGGTTTACTACTGCAGACCTTCTGAGTAGAAATATTTTGAGCCAGCAAAACAAATTTAAACATTTACAAAACAAGCCTAAGGTCCAAGCCATGAACAATGGAAAACATGCTGCAAAAGCAGAAATGACTGATTTGCTTCCTTCAAGTATGACACCACGTTTCTGAAAAGGACACTACCAATAAGTGCAACAGAGTTAAGTCACAAGCAGTCAGTGTCGATGATGCAACCCATTGTCTTCTGCATGTATGTAAACCCTATCTACATTCTTAAAACATAGAGTAGTACTTATGGAATAGGATGAAATAGCTTCCATTTCCTTACCATTTTCAAAATGTCAAGAAACACAGAAATAGCACATGAAAGTGAAAGGGGACAACATCAATAAAATTCAATGAAGACCATCTTTTTTTTTTTTTAACCTTTACAATGCAGCCAAAAAATGCTCTGGTGTTCAATCTGATGTGAGCCAAAGGCTGCATGACATCATACATGTTCAAAAACAAACCAAAGGTCGCGCAACATCGTGCACATTCTCAAAACCAGCAAACAAGGCAATCTGCAACACATGAAATAGATGACTGCTCCTGATCCTTGCACTGTATACTTGCCCTAGCTGAGTACATGTTCCATACAATCAGAGCTTTCTTTTTAAAATCACATTTAATGACGTTACTACAGGCACTAAAGAAGAAAGAAACCTGACTATTACACGTACACACACACACACGCGCACACACACCACATAAACCATTCACTTTCAGAGCCTTCTACAAATAAATCCAGGCAGCAGGAGTCAGGACCATTAGCTTCATTATGTTTCACTTACAGAGCCTTCTACAAATAAAATCAGGCAGCAGGAGCAAAAATAAATCCTTTCCGTTCCACTTGCAGAGTGAAGAAGCTGAAGATACATCCTTTCCGGTCACCGTTTCACTTGCAGAGCAAGGCCTTCTAAATCCAGGAGTGATAATACAGCCAAGTTGCCAACGAGCCTTCTAAATATATCCTTTCTGTTCTCTCTTCCTGCTCGCACAGTATTTGAACCAAATATGTGCGCAAGCTCAATTCTGACAGGCTGGTAGCCCTGATGGAGTTGACGTCATCGCACATGATGATGTCAGCTCTGAAACTGCGAAAAATAAAAACAATGTGAAAAAATAAAGAAAAAAATTCAGAAATTAAGGGGTGCCACTCGGGGAATCATGGCACCCCATTATTTGGACCCCAAAACTCAGTAAAAACTGAGTAATTCAGGACAGTTGGGCGATATGGTGGGAGGAAAGGCTAGATTCTGCCCTTCTGAGCTGGGAATTTCTAGTTAAAGGCTTATTGTGCCTGCTTATTTGAACTGTTTCTTTCTGAAATTTGTGTGCCTTGTTTGCTGTAGCCCAGATGTTAGTAGTTTATTGGCCATTTTGGGCTAATTTCTATTTCTTTAATTTCCCTGCTATAAAAAGCACATTTGCATGTTTGTTTTGTGCTTGTATTCAGCTCAGCAAGTGCCTGCCAGGTGTCCTACAGAGTTCTACAGAAGCAGAGAGACAAAAGAGAGACTTTGGAGTGATTAAGTATAATTTTTCTGCATTTTCTTGCTGTCTTTAACTAATTAACACACATAAATACATGAAAACATACTCAGAGGCTCTAAATAAAAATATGCAAAAACAACAGAGACCTCCAAAGCAGACACCCAAGCAACCTCCACACCCTATCACAAACCATGAAACACATACTTCACATAATCAGTGTGCCACGCAAACACAGCCCTTAATGCAAAATAACATACCCAGCACACTAGTAATAGGTGACTCTATAGTCAGGCACACTGATGTTCCACTAACTAGGCTGGACAAGGAGAAGGTTACAGTTAGCTGCCTGTCGGGCACCAGGATCCACCACATAACACAAGCACTCAGGTCACCCCAGAACAAGTACAAATACGACTCTGTCATTGTCCATGTTTTTGTGAATGACAGATGTACCTCCCTGGACTACATGAAAAGAGACATGGAAGAGCTCTCAGATCACATAGCCCAGGCTGGTATGACCCTGACCCTGAGTAGCATCCTGCCCTCACCAAGAATGATGCCACAGTATAAAGACAAAATTATCAATTTCAACAATTGGCTATGTTTCTGGTGTCATTCAAAGGGGGTCCAGTATTTGTCCTCCTGGGATGACATGCTCGACAAGCCACATTGCTTTGCAAGAGATGGCTTGCACCTGTCACCCTTAGGCTCTTGAATACTGGCCAAGGCTTTTGCTGCCCCCATAGTGCCTTTTTAGGCAAGGCTCAAAAGACAAACCCACCACCGTAAATAGCACAAGTAACCAAAAACTGAGGGTAATGCTACTCAACACCAGAAGTGTAAACCTCAAAATGCATGCACTCAAGGCACTTCTCAGTATGGAGAACACTGATATCTGTGCAGTAACAGAAACCTGGTTTAAGGCTCCAGAGAGCTCCCCAGCACTACCAGGCTATAACTCATACAATACTTTTCGGCCACAGAACCCGGACCAAAACACAAAAGGCAGGGGTGTATCCATATTCAACAAGGATACCCACACCTCCAGGTTAGTGGTGCACATGATGCCTCAGAGATCATCCATGTACAACTAACAATGGAAAAAACTGTAATTCAAATTGTAGCTTGCTACAGATCACCCTCCATGACCCAGGACCCCCATTCCATGTTTCTGGAGACACTAGAAATATGTAGGTCCTACCAAATGCCCTAATATTGGGTGATTTCAATTACTCAAACATTAACTTGAGAGAACTACTCAAGTACTAGCTCCCTTGCCCAATGCTTCCTAGAATTTATAAACTTGAATGCCCTGGATCAACTGGTCAACACCCCCACCAGAGGTGACAGCATATTGGACCTGGTCATCACCAACATGGGCGACCAGTGTTCCACACTGGTGGTCAATCCCTTGCTGGTTAGATCAGACCATAGACTTTTCACTCTGGATATCCACATTCCGCCCCCACCCCCAATAAAGGTAAACATGAAAAACTTTTCAAAAGCAAACTTTACGTTACTTAACACTGAGGTGTAAAGGTTCACAGCCTCCATGCTAAAGGACAATGCTGTCCAAGCTGCTGAATCCCTTACAAAGGCACTCTATGAGCACCTGCAAGAATGCATGGATAGTGCTATCCCAAGCAAAACCAAGGCTCACTCCTCCAAGAAAAGGAAACCAGTCTGGTGGACCCCCTGCCATAAACAAGCTATACAATAGAAGGAGGAAACTAGTACAGAAAAGAGTAAAATCCCAAGAAGGAAAGACATCCCTGATTAGTATCAGCAAGAAACTACAATCCCTCATAAAATCATCCGAGGCTAGCTTCAAAAGAAATATTGCCAAGGACTCCAAAGATAACCACAAAGCGTTCTTTAGCTATGTCAAGAACCTAAGTGGAAACTTTCAGATCTGCTCTGAGTTAGTGCAAAATGGCACAAAATACACTGAACCAACTGATATTGCCAACATTCTGGCAGACAGGTTTAGTGCAAACTTCACCCCCCCTTTCACCCCCTAAAGAGCCCATAGCCATACCAGACGAATGTAGAGCCCTGTCAATCACTGACACAGAGGTTAAAACAGCCCTATCCAAAGCCAAAAACACAGCTTCAATGGGACCAGACGGTGCCCCAGGCTGTGTCTTACACGAGCTCCAAAATGAACTAATCCCTCACTTAAACACAGTGTTCAAACTCAGCCTCTCTAGATACTACGTACCCATAGAGAGGTGCACAGCAACAGTTATCCCGCTGCACAAAGGTGGAGCCACAACGGACCCCGGGAACTATTGCCCTATAAGCCTGACTAGGGAGTGGCCTAATGGTTAAGGTGTTTGCCTTACAAACACAAAGTGGCGGGTTTGAGTCTCACAAGGGATAATTGGCTAGGCTTAAAAAAATGGCCCGCAAGGGCAGTTAGTCTAGTACTAATTTATGAATCTAATTTATGAAGCGCATCATCATGGAACTCATTAACAGAGACATTGGGAACCTCCAAACATTGGACCTTACCCACTTTGGCTTTGTTAAGGGCAGATCATGCTTCCTAAACCTGGTGAACTTCTTTGAGACAGTTACCAAGGCTTTAGATGAGGGAAAGGAGGTCCACACAGCCTACCTAGACCTCACAAAGGCTTTCAACACCATTCCCCATTCTGGTATTGTAGACAAGCTCACCAGCCTGAACATAAAACCCTAGGTTATGAGATGGGTTGCCAGCTGGCTCATGGATAGAACCCACACGGTGAGAGTTGCAGGCTCTAGGTCTGACTCTAAATCGGTTACAAGTGGCGTACCCCAGGGCTCAGTCCTGGGACCCCCTCCTGTTTAGTATGTACTTCCTAGAGGTACAGGCAAGCACAGGAGGACTATGGCTGACCAAGTTTGCAGATAACTGGTGGCCATAATTGACTCTCTGGCTGATACAGACATCCTCCAGAAGGGTCTCACTGAGACAGATACCTGGTGTCAAAATCATGGCCTCAAGCTAAATGCCAAAAAGTGCATAGTCATCCCTTTGGAAAAAAAAATACCCGTGAACTACCACATACGTGGTAGTTCCCTAAATACAGAAAATGTAATAAGGGATCTGGGGACCCAAGTAGATAGTAATCTCTCCTTTGATAATCATATAGCCAAGGTGGTTAGAAAATCCTTCTATGTGACTCACCTAATCACAAAAGGGTTTGCATATAGAACAAAAGAGGTTATTGTGCCCCTCTACTCATCACTCATCAGACCCATCATAGAGTACAATGCGCCATTTGGGATGCACCTTACAAGACACCTGCAACAGCTAGAAAGACCACAGAAGTACCTCACCAAGAGGATTACTGGCCTCAAACAGATGCCCTATGCAGCCCGACTGAAGGAACTCCAGCTGTACTCGGTTGCATACAGCTTACTCAGAGGTGATCAATGCCTGACATACAAGGAAATGTCCAACCCAGAATTGATGGACATGCTCCACCTAAAAAAAAAACAAATCCCCGAGAGCCACACACTCTAGGGAGCTAAACCTCACCACAACAATAAATAGGATGTGTTGGAGGGATAGATTGCTGTCCCAGAGACTCCCCCATACTTTGGAACAGGATTCCAATCTACATTAAGCAGAGCCCCTCACTAACACTCTTCAAGAGAAACCTTGATGAGTGGGTGGATTAGAAACAGAAAATTTACCCCTGGGATCACTGCAGTGGCTCTGCTGGACAGAGGCACATGGAACTAATGGCTCTGCTGGACAGAGACACAGGGAACTAATCTAAGGGGGTGCCGAAAGCCAACACATTGTGGCTAGGCTTATAGATGGCCTCGGGCAGATAGCCTAGTACTTTCCTATGAACCTATGATTCAAACTAGGTATAGATTCAGTCTCTAGGTTGATTGATACTCTGATTTTGTTTTCTATAAACTGCCATATTGAATGTATAAACAACCAACTGTCTTGACTATTATCAAAACTACATAAAAGAGTGTTTAGTGGTTTAATACTCTTATTTTCAATAAACTGATGCCAGAATATCAAGTTATTTTCCTTTAATTTTTGCATCGCATTGCTGTTGAAATAATCTAGGCAATCAGGGGAGTATGCTATAGGGAATATAAGAAATAGAAATTGTTTAATGTAATTACAATCAATTATATTTTTAAAGTTATTAAATATTTGATTAATGCCATAAGAACAATGATCAAACTTCTTATTAAATAAACAAAATTCACATAAAAGCCAATGAACTCTACTTATTCCATATTGTTCCTTAAATTGATTTTCTATAGTTCTGACATCAGTTATATGAATCTCATGTATTATTTTCCAGCCAGCTATATAGGTAGGTCTGATCCAATGTAATATTACATTAATTATAACTGATTTGCAATAAAGATCTAAGCTAGGGAATGCTATCCATTTACTGTTCCAACCTTGAATGTGCCATTTATATGCAATCCTTGGTTTTAAGGGGAACCATAAAAATTTAAGTAGCATGGAATCTAATTTTTAAATAAGTTGTTGGGAGGGGTAGTATCAATGACTATATATAAAACAAAATTTTAGGTAAAATTATCATTTTAATTAAAGAGAGCCTATCCATTATGAAGAACATTTTATTCCATCTTTTGATTAGTTCACTAATGGTGGCTATTAAATTATTGTAGTTTAGTTTAACAGACTCTTTCCATGTACTCTTTATACTGATGCCCAAATATACTAATACATCATTCTCCCAATTAAACAGGCTATTCTCTCTTAGGTTTTATTGATCTTTTTGTTAATTAGTAATGTTTTGGATTTATTATGATTAAATTTAAGCCCTGAAATTCTTTCAAACTTGCTTAAGGTATTTATAACATCATGCAAATAATCATCAATATCACCCAATGTTAACAACATATTATTAGCAAATAATTGTATCTTAGGACAATAGTCCTTATTAATTTGAAAGTCTTTTTATATTTTGCTTGTTTCTGATATATGTAGCGAAAGTTTCCATTGAAAGAGCAAACAATAATTGTGACAAAGGACAACCTTGGCTAGTTACCTTGAGGATTTCTAGTGGTGAGGACAGACATGATCCAATTTTCATATAAGCTTGTGCCCCACTATAAATTTTCAGTAATAAGTTGACAAAATCTGAGGTGAATTCAAAACCAATCAGAATTCTTTGTAGATAAGACCAACTAATAGAATCAAAAGCCTTTTATATGTCTAGACTGATAATAGTTTTTTTTTATATTTGCATGCTATGTCTATTAATGATAGTAATTTAATAATGTTATCTTGCAATTTTCTATTAAGAATGAACCCTGTCTGATCATTATGTATTAGATTAAATAATATTTTTTTATCCTATTAGCTAATATTGTCATGAAAATGTTATAATCAATGTTTAGTAATGAGATTGGCCTATATGAATCACAAGATTTGGGGTCCTTACCTTGTTTTAATATGGGGGAGATAATTGAGTATTTCCACAATGGAGGTGTTATACATTTTTGCTTAACCATAGTAAAGACACTCATCATTTTCTTTATTATATATTCAGGAAAAATCTTATATAGTTCAGGAATTATTCCATCCAGTCCTAGAGCTTTATTATCTTTTAAAATTTTTATTTGCTCTTTCAATTCTGTTAGTGTTGTTTATTTAATGCTATTTTGTTGCATTGACACCTTAGTAGTTATATTTTCCTGAATAAAAGTATTTATTACATTATCTGACTCCAAAAGTGTTGTATTATTATTTATATCTTTATAGTAGTTTTTGAACACTTCTAATATGCCCATTAAGTTAGATGTACTCTTAACTGAACCATCACTTTTATATTTAATCTCATTAATAAGATTTTGATTGTTTATTTTTTGGATCTTGACGTTATTTTATGTATATATTTGGGATTTACAGCATAAGATTGTAATTTCAATTTTTCCAGGTTTATGGCTACCTTATGATTCAGAACTTCTAAGAATTTTTTATTTAACTTAGTAATTTTGTTATGTGCTACTTTATTTGGTTTTGCATCCATTTTTATCTTGTCTATTTTTTGTAAGTGTAAAAGTTCTTTGTCCCACTCTCTCCTTTTTTAAGGTACCAAGATTTTATTTTATTTTTATTTTATTTTTAAAGGTGTCCCATAGTATAGTATCAGTCACTTCACCATTATCATTTGTTTCCATAAACATGTCTATTTCTTTCATTATCCATTCCCTAAAGTCTTTTAACTTAGTTATGTAAGCAGGATTTCTCCTTAGAAATCTTAAATCATCTGTAAGCATAGTTAATGTAAAGTTTATAGCATTATGGTCTGAAAGTGGACAAGTCATTATAGATATGTGACTTATTTTAGAGTATATATATTATTTGATACAACGACCTTATCAATGTTTGTTTGTGTACCAAACCAATATGAATAGTGAGTATAAAATAAGGAATAATGTTCTCTTAGACCATGTATATCTGGTTTGTAAAGTCGTTTAACTTATTGGCTTGAGATGTTAGTTTTATTTTACAATTTTTAGAAGTATCATTGCCTGATAATAGACAGTTAAAATCACCTGTTGCTATAATTTCCCCTTTTGCATTTAAAGTAATGAAATCCAAATATTTGTCAACATATTTAGTACTCAGTCTTGCTATCCAGTATGAATGAATCAGCCAGAATGGTATAGCCATTGAATGAGTACTTTTGTAGATCTTTTTTTAATAGATAGGTTTCCTGTAAACAGATGATCTGGGCTTTATGCATTTTGATATATTTAAGCAAACCAGCTCTTTTGACATTATTGTTCAAACATTAATATTTAATGATAAACATTTATAAGCCATTGACTCTAATGTGTATGTTATTACCAACTGAAAGAACTTTCTTCCATGTTGACTTGAAATCTACTGAAAACTTACTTATCATGGATGCATAACATGTATTAACTGCTTTCAAAAGCCCAAAACTATTTACAAAAACATACATGAAACATAAAGTTTCTGGTTTAGTTAAAAACTTAACTAAACCATCCATCCACCACCTCTCCAATACCAAAAGACACAAATTATCCATCTCTGCTTAGAATATAGTATAAAAACAAAAAAGAAAAGCATTTTGAAAGCAACTAAAGAAATCTGAATCTATGACATTAGAATGAGAGTGTCCAATATATGTGAAGCTATATGAATATGTCGCATATGATAATAGTTCCTCTAATACGTTGATATGCCAAAAATACACATCAGATCAAAATATGCATAAACATTTAAAGCTGAAGGTTAAGAAGATTGTCAATATTTCCAAGACTTTACAAGAAACAGAACAGATTATTTAACCATTTTGTCAGTCAACTATCTAACATTTTTCATGTAAGGATCTGTTGAATATATATATATATATATATATATATATATATATATATATATATATATATATAAAACACATATTGCAACATAACTATTATATTTTGCAATTATACACATATTACTCATAAGCATCAACAATATCTATGCTGACGTTTTTCATCAGGAAGGGGGAGAGAGAAAGAGAAAGGGGCCTCACAACCCTCTGTTTAGTTACTAAAGGTTTAGTTATGTAACATAAGTCTGATGTTAATATGCATAATGAGTTTTCTAATGCATCTCCTAGTTCACTTGATGTCATTTAGTTACTAATAATGTCATTGAATCTGCAGAATGTATGCATCTATAAGAGAACATAGGCATTTCTAAAGGAGTTAAAAACACTTTTATTAGAACTAATTATTTACCATTTAAAGTATCTAAGTGAAGGATAACAAAATTTCAAGAGAAAAGAATTCTAAGTACAACCATTTACAAGTTCAAAAGGTCAAATGATGTCATCACTGTTGTTTCCTCAAGCTGCAACTTCATAAACTTGTTAAAAAGTATCTAAATAGGCTCATGCACAACAGAAATTGTCTCTAGTGAAGTAAAAAGTATTTTCAGCTGGAAATTCAGATTTATTTTATTTTATTTATTTTACATTTGTTAACCGGGCTAGTCCAACTGGATACATGTCCATTTTCAGTGGAGGCCCGGGGAGAAAAGCTCCGCTATCTACTACATGACAGGTATAAAATACAAGAATGTACAATAATAAACAAGGCGTTTGAGCCACAATTACAGGATGTTCAGTAAAAGGTGATCAGACAGAGACATAGCAGTTACGTAAGTTCAGGCAAACATAATATGTAACAGAATTAATTACATTATTTAAAAGTTTAACAATAGAAATTTGAGTAAAGTCTATTTTTAGTAGGGAGAGACAGTTACCCAACAGAAATGGAAAGTGTGAAGTAATAGAGTTGGGAGAAAGAGGAGAGGGGGCAGGAGAAGGGAGGAGGTAAAAAGATCAGCTAGGATTATTGCAAGAGCATAGCCAGTGGTTGGTTAGAAAGTGTTTCAGTTTAATTTTAAATAGTGGAATTGAAGTTAGGGCTGTGAGGTCTTGAGGAAGTTGATTCCAAATTTTACCAACTGAGTTGGAAAATATGGAGTCACCCACGGTGTTCTTTGATAGAGAAGTTTGAATCAGTATTTTATTAGAAGAGCGTAGGTTTTTTAGGTTGTTATAGGGTTTTATAAGGGTGGAGAGCATAGGTGTATTCTCAGGGTGATGAAGGGCTTTGTGGGCAATTGTAAGCTGATAGTATTGAATTAGGTGGGGTAACTCCAGCCACCCTAGTTTTAGGAGATTCAGGCAATGATGAGTTTTATATGGAGAGGCAGTGGCAAATCTGGCAATGTTGTTGTATGCTGCTGTAAGATTATTGAGGTTATATTTTGAAAGATTAGTGTATATGGGGGAAGCATATAATAGGGTAGAGATTAAGTGGGTTCTAGCTTTGGTAGTTCTAGCTTCAGGAGTTAAGAAAGATTTGATTCTGTACAGAGAACCTAATTTTCTATTAGTTGCTTTTATGATAGAGTTAATATGAAAGTCAAATTTTAGTAGGTTGTCAATAGTAATACCCAAAAGTTTGGTTGTTTGGTCTGGAGAGACCAGGGTGCCATTGTTAGAAGTAAGTGTGAAGTTAATAGAGGGAGACAGCTGTGTGGGTGAAAAGAGGAGAAGTTTGGTTTTCTTAGGGTTAAGGAGGAGACAGTGATTGGAGAACCATTTCTCTATAGTGGTAAAAGTTTTTGGGTAAGGAGTGGAGGTCAGCTTGGTTTGTGGCAGAGCAAATAATGGTGGTGTCATCAGCATATTGAATACAAGTAGTTAGAGGGGTGGCAAGATACAGGTCATTAATAAAGATGGAAAATAGAAGAGGACCTAAGATGGAGCCCTGAGGGACCCCTATAGTGGTAGGGAGAAGTTCAGAAAGATGGTTGTCCCATAAAACAGCTTGTTTCTGATTATGAAGATAGGACGTAAACCAGTTTAAGGCAAAATTGTCAAGAGAGAGATTTTAAACGATGTAGGAGGAGTTGGTGATTGACCATGTCAAAGGCTTTTGACAGGTCTACAAAAAATGCTGACGAGAGAATATTGTTATTGCAGTTTTTGTTAATGGAGTCAATAAAGGATAATAAGGCTGTGGTGGTGCTATGGCATGGACAAAACCCGTGTTGGCAGTTAGCAAGGAGATTATTGGATAGGAGGTGATTAAGTAACTGTTTGTGGATGCATTTCTCCATTATCTTTGCAATAGGGGATAGCAGCGCTATACGGTGATAGTTGGAATACTCCAACGAATCACCCCCTTTGAAAAGAGGGATGATGTGAGAGATTTTCCAGAGTGAAGGTATAGTACTTTCTTTTAAGGTCCTGTTAATTAGTATAGAGATAGGGTAGGCTATAGCTTTAGCACCTAGCTGGAGGTAATCAGCTGGTAATTTGTCAGCTGAGGGGGTTGAAGGTTTAAGTTTTTGAAGTAAGTATAGAATATAGGAGGTAGGTATGGGTTTGAGTTGAAATAGTGGTGGAGTGCAGCTTGGGTTAGCTAGTATAGAGGTGTCAGGGCTTTGTTGGTTGGCTAGTTTAAGTATTGCTGAAGTAAAGAAGGTATTGAACGCATTTGCTGTTTGTAAGGGAGAATCAGGGCTGGAGCCTAATGGATTGGGTGTTGCAACTTTGCCAGGGGATAGTAGTGTGTTAATAGATTTCCAAAATTTATGTGGTTGGTGGTGGGAGGATTGCTGTAGTTGGGTATAAAAGTTCTTTTTATCTTTTAAAATAGCTAGCTTTGTCATGTTTCTTTTTTGTTTGAAGGTAAGGTGATCAAAAGAGTTTTTAGTGGTTCGCCATTTAGTCCAGGCTTTATTCCTACTAAGGATAAGTTGTCTAGTTTTGCTTGTGAGCCATTGAGCTGTCTTACATTTCATGCGTATAGAACGCAAGGGGGCATGATGATCAAGAATGGTAAGAAAAGTATTATTAAAGTGGTTAACAGCTTCATCTATTGGGAGAGTTTTTAGAGGTGATCAGTTAACTAGGCTAAGTTCATTTTGAAACCGATTGGGGTCGAAATGTTTTTTGCTACGAGATAAACGAATTAGGGGAGGTATAGCTAGATGTGTTTTATGCCTAATAATATATGTTAGAGAGTGGTCACTAAGGTCATCTGGGAGGGTTCCTGTTGAATACTTTTGTTGGGGACTATTTGTTAAGATCCAGTCAAGTATGGTTTCTTTATTATTGATTTTGTTTGTTCTAGTTGGGGAGTTAATGGTTTGATAGAATCCATGCAAATTAATAAGGGTAGATGGATTAGTTTGTTTGCATAAGTTCCAATCAATATTAAAGTCACCTAAAAGTATTGTTTCTTGAAGGAGATTAAGTGAGAACCAGTTTAGTAGGTCTTCTAATATGGGAGGATTGTTGCCTGGGGGAAGATAAGTACAGATAATATTTATAGTTTTGTGAGGGTTGAGGGAAAGTTTGGAAATAATAATTTCAACATTAGTGTCATTTGGAAGGGTATGATTTGTTTTACTTACTTCCAGTCCAGTTTTGAAGAGTATAGCTACTCCGCCCCCTTTTTTATTTAGGCGGTCTTGTCTTAGGATGTTATAGCCAGGGGGGATAATTTCATTATCTTTTATTGTGGGTTTGAGCCATGTTTCCGTAAGACAGAGAATGTCAAATTGTTGAACTTCTAGTAGAGCATGAAGAGCATGGATTTTATTGCATATGCTATGGTTGTTAAGATGAGCTATTGAGAGAGATTTGGGAGGTTTATTATTTGGTGTAGACATTGTTTTCATTTGTTGGCATTTAGGGGATAGTGTGGAGGTGTCTGGGCCAGGGTTGGGGTGTATGTCTCCATCAATCAATGAGAAACTTACTATAAGGTGATTAAATTGTGAGGGTTTGCAATAGTAAATATGTTTTGTGAGGCTATGAATAAGGTATTTGATGTGCGAAAGATGATGATATTTTGGTTCAAGATAGGAGTTACTGTATATAGGACTGAGATGGGTTGTGGGTATAGTTGGGGGGGTAGCTAGGGTGTGTTTGTGTGGGATGCTAAAAGTAAGATGTAAAGATTGCTCATAGTAGGTTATGAGATAGGTAGAGGAAAGAGTAGTTAGAAGAGTTAGTAGTAGCAGAGGAAGGTGTAGGTTGGACATGATAAGTAGAGTTAGTGACAGTATATAAAGGTATGTGTTCAGAATAGCAGATGGGTGAATGAGGGAGGAGACTATTATGGAGTGGGTGGAGAGAGGAACAAGTTATGATTGGTTGTAGGTGGGGAGGGTGTGGCTACGTAGGAATAAATGTAGATGCTCCAGTGGCGGGTGGGATTTGGGGGCAGGGAGGGGAGCGGAGTGAGCCCGAAGGGCGAACGGAGCGGGAAGAGACAAAGGAGTAGAAAAGGGCTGAGAGGAAATCAATCAGTCAGGTAGAATAACAGCAGGTAAGTTAAAACAGGTAGTATAAATAGTAAGAAGTATAGGGGTATGTTATAAGCAGATTTGTAGTAGACAAGTTAAAATAGGAGGGTAGTTTGGCAAGGGCCAGGGGAAAGGAAAAGTGTATTTAATAGACTAAAGTTCCAGGTAGAAGTCAGTGTAACCAGTAAGTGTAGCAAAGAGCCAAGGAAGGAGAACCTAGAAGTAGAAGGGAGCCACCTAGTGGGCAAAGGTTTAGAATCAGATGTATGGAGGTAATTAAGGGGATAGAAAAAGGAAAAGAGTAAGAAAAAAGTAGTATTAAGGGATAAGAGATAGGAATAACAATGGTAGTAATGGCAGTGTAAGGAATGAGGGTCTGGTCATAAAGGTGTAGGGGACTGGTGCTGTTGGCTGCTGGCAGTCCTGGGCAAGTAGGTAGACTAGGCACGCAGGTGAGAAATTTAGGATTAAACATATAGTATAAACATACTTTGACAGTCTTTCCTTTTAATATTAGATCATATCCCCAATTTCTTTCTTGGGAGGCTAAGGACACAGTTCTGGTCTCCAGGAGGGCAGAGATTTTAAGATAGGGGGGAGTTGCTGGTCCCGATAGTAAGGTAATTTGACAGTCTTTCCTTTTAATATTAGATGATATCCAGCAATTTCTTGGTTGGGGCTAAGTGGACACAGTTCTGGTCTTCCAGGAGGGCAGAGATTCTTATGTAGGGGATAGCTGGGTCCCGATAGTAAAAGGTAAAGCTTTTATAGTTTACAGAAAGCAAAAAAAACAAAACACTCAAGCTGCCTTGTCAGTACATGTCATGAATCTCCACAATGAGAACAATCACACAGACCTCCAGTTTCCTCACAAAACATCAACATCATGAAAAATGTAACCCTTTCATATAAAAACAGCTATTTAGAATTAACAACAGCTGCCTCAAATCAGAAATCATATTATAACATTTCAATCATTTACCCATCAAACCAGAGAGAGAGAGAAAAAAAGGGAACCTAGTATAATATATATAAACAGGTCCCTATGTCAGCGACTGCATTAAATTGTGAACGCTGCTTAATCGAACTTACCCAAAATGGCAAAATCTCGAAAGCACGGAACAGTGATTTAAAATCACTGGGCTGTTTTAAGAACTTTACCATTTCCTACACTGTGGTGCAATCTTGGAGTTGGTAAATTTAAGTAGGGGGGGGGGGTGAAGCCCATCACTTTATTTTGTGTGTGTTTTTTTTAATGGCTCAGTGATTTGTTTTCCCTGGGAAAAAAATTGCTGATCTGTTTGTTTGACCTTTTTTGTTTGGTATTAGTGTGTCGATTATATAGCGTTCGCAATTTAGTGTGTTTACTTATATAACATAGACCCTATATAACTTATATTTAGCTATCTATAAAACACCATTAATGTACTGTATTAATGTTTATATATATTTATCTGTGGTGGTGGTGCTGCGGTAGCGTTGTTGCCTCACAGCAAGACGTCCCATTCAATTCTCAGCTAGAGCATTTTCTGTGGAGACATGCGTGAATGGGCGTACCTTTGTTGAAGGTTGTGCGTTAGGGCCAGCAACTCGGCATGTAAAAATCAACTGCCAGTCATTAGCGGACCGGAGTTCCACTGTGGCGACCCCTAACCAGGAAAAGCTGAAAGACACAACATTAATGTTTATATATATATAAACAAAGAGTCTAAAACATCTAGTTAGAAACACTAATCAGAAACACTTTGTTACCCCACCACTGACTCACTAGAAAAAATGCACTTTGGTTGTTGTTGCGTCTTTTGGCTTTTCCCGGTTAGGGGTCGCCACAGCGGAACTCTGGTCCTCTAATGATTGGCAGTGGATTTTTAATGCACTTTGGTATTAAGTCAAATTATACTATTACTGAAGAATTAGAAGACATACATCATTTGTAGTTATTTAAAAAGGAAAGGTATGTAAAGTACTTATAATGGAGAAAAGATAGAAAATGACATTAGTAACAAAAAGAATAGGAAGAAAGAAGAGAGAGAGAGAGAGGAAGAGAGTAAATGTTATTTAAATACTCAATACTATATGTAATTAGAAGAAGTAGATATAGAAAGGAAAAGAGAAAGTTAATAACGATTATTCACATTACCTTACAGCATAGAGACTTTCCATAATCAAATATATTATGATTCATAAAACAATGCATTTAAAATTAGAAGAAATGTATTCATTTATCCTTTAGTTTCTTAGTTTTGTTGGCTCTTTCCTTCACAGACCATCCATTTTTTTGCTGCCTGTCTCTTCAAACTCTAGGATGACCATTCCATTTCTTCTATGTCCGACAGTATTTTCTTCTTTTGGATAAATTCTACTGCTTCTTGTAGGGAATCAAAGATCTTCACTCCTTTTGCAAGGTGATTTTTATTCTTGCAGGAAAAAGAATTTGAGCTTTAATATTGGCTTTGTTTCAATGACTTAATTAGAGGAACACACTCCTTTCTTCTGGATATGACTGCAGAGGTGTAGTCATTGTCAAAATGAATACGTTTTTCACCCATCTTAATAGGGGAATTAGTCCAAGCTGATTTCAGCACTAAGTCATTGTCTTACAAGGAAAGAAATCTAATTATTATAGATCTGGGGTTAGAAGAACTCAGAGATGAAGCTGGATTTGCCAGAGACCAATGAACCCTCTCAATTCCAAAAGAGAGGGATTCAGGCATGTTTAGTGCTGATGAAAACCACTTATAGAGGAACTGAATCATGTTAACACCCTCCTCTTTCTCAGGAATTCCATATATTCTTATGTTATTCCATGATCTACTTTCAAGGTCTTCCAGTTTCTCAATCAGTCTGGTGTTTTGTTTCAGAAGAAATTCATTGTGATGTTCATTTTCTGTCACTATAGTATCTAGGTCAGTTACTGTTTCCTCTAAGGCAAGAAACTGTTCAGATTGTTTTTTTACCATCCCATTTAGAAGTCCCAGTTGTTTACTGCATTCTTGTTTGATAATATCCATTTTTAGTGACAGTTCTTGGATGTTTGTTATTACAAGATCTAGTTCTTTCTTCACTGCACTCTCCTGGTGTGGGTTCTTCACGTTGCTCATGTTTTTAGTGACAGTTCTTGGATGTTTGTTATTATAAGATGTAGTTCTTGACAGTTCTTGGATGTTTGTTATTATAAGATGTAGTTCTTTCTTCACTGCACTCTCCTGGTGTGGGTTCTTCACGTTGCTCATGTTTTTAGTGACAGTTCTTGGATGTTTGTTATTATAAGATGTAGTTCTTTCTTCACTGCACTCTCCTGGTGTGGGTTCTTCACGTTGCTCATGCTTTAGTGACAGTTCTTGGATGTTTGTTATTATAAGATGCAGTTCTTTCTTCACTGCACTCTCCTGGTGTGGGTTCTTCACGTTGCTCATGCTTTAGTGACAGTTCTTGGATGTTGGTTATTATTAGATGTAGTTCTTTCTTCACTGCACTCTCCTGGTGTGGGTTCTTCTTGCTCATGTTTTAGTGACAGTTCTTGGATGTTTGTTATTATAAGATGTAGTTCTTTCTTCACTGCACTCTCCTGGTGTGGGTTCTTGCTCATGTTTTAGTGACAGTTCTTGGATGTTTGTTACTATAAGATGTAGTTCTTTCTTCACTGCACTCTCCTGGTGTGGGTTCTTCACGTTGCTCATGTTTTTAGTGACAGTTCTTGGATGTTTGTTATTATAAGATGTAGTTCTTTCATCACTGCACTCTCCTGGTGTGGGTTCTTCTTTTAGTGACAGTTCTTGGATGTTTGTTATTGTAAGATGTAGTTCTTTCTTCACTGCACTCTGCTGGTGTGGGTTCTTCACGTTGCTCATGTTTTTAGTGACAGTTCTTGGATGTTTGTTATTATAAGATGTAGTTCTTTCTTCACTGCACTCTCCTGGTGCTCATGTTTTAGTGACAGTTCTTGGATGCTTGTTATTATAAGATGTAGTTCTTTCTTTTGCTCATGTTTTTAGTGACAGTTCTTGGATGTTTGTTATTATAAGATAGTTCTTTCTTCAGTTCTTGAATGTTTGTTATTGTGCTTTAGTGACAGTTCTTGTATGTTTGTTATTATAAGATGTAGTTCTTTCTTCACTGCACTCTCCTGGTGTGGGTTCTTCTTTTAGTGACAGTTCTTGGATGTTTGTTATTATAAGATGTAGTTCTTTCTTCACTGCACTCTCCTGGTGTGGGTTCTTCACGTTGCTCATGTTTTTAGTGACAGTTCTTGGATGTTTGTTATTATGAGATGTAGCTCTTTCTTCACTGCACTCTCCTGGTGTGGGTTCTTCACGTTGCTCATGTTTTTAGTGACAGTTCTTGGATGTTTGTTATTATAAGTTGTAATTCTTTCTTCACTGCACTCTCCTGGTGTGGGTTCTTCACGTTGCTCATGTTTTTAGTGACAGTTCCTGGATGTTTGTTATTATTTCTTCACTGCACTCTCCTGGTGTGGGTTCTTCCTTTTAGTGACAGTTCTTGGATGTTTGTTATTATAAGATGTAGTTCTTTCTTCACTGCACTCTCCTGGTGTGGGTTCTTCACGTTGCTCATGTTTTTAGTGACAGTTCTTGGATGTTTGTTATTATAAGATGTAGTTCTTTCTTCCTGCACTCTCTGGTGTGGGTTCTCTCACGTTGCTGCATGTTTTTAGTGACAGTTCTTGGATGTTTGTTATTATAAGATGTAGTTCTTTCTTCTCATGTTTTAGTGACAGTTCTTGGATGTTTGTTATTATAAGATGTAGTTCTTTCTTCACTGCACTCTCCTGGTGTGGGTTCTTCACGTTGCTCATGTTTTTAGTGACAGTTCTTGGATGTTTGTTATTATAAGATGTAGTTCTTTCTTCTCTGCACTCTCCTGGTGTGGGTTCTTCAAGTTGCTCATGTTAAGATCTCCAGTAGAAAGCGTCTTGACAGGAATAATTAAAACATTCTCTTGACTGTGTATTAATTTTTAGAAAATAATAGAGTCTGTTAATCTAACTTTTCGTATACTTTTAGTTAGATTTTTCTAAAAATTAAAGTATATTTCCTGTCAGGATATTAAAATCTAAGCAGAGCTATGGATTTCTGCTGCTATTAGACTGGCATCTTGGCCACGCCCCCTCTACAACTTTTTCTGATGTTCAAATAACAAAAAGGGCATCTTCATCTGTACATATGTTATTTGAATATAACCCTAAAAGTTCACTGGTAATATCTAAAAATACACCATGTGGTGTACAGTAAGTGGTGCATCTTAATTTACTTAAAAAATTTCTACCTAACAGATCTAAGGAGCAGAATTTCCTACAATAAAAGCATGCTGTTCTTTTAGGGGACCAATTTAAATGGGAAGAGGTTTGGTTTCTGGATAGCCTAAAGGGATTCAGGACACTCCCACACCCTACTTTGTTTGTTAAGAAAGTGGAAGGTATTCAGCATTTGCTGAAGCAGTCATATATGCAAGTGCTCCTGTAATGGTGAGAAATGGGACAGATGAATTTTGCACTGGAAAATTGACAAAAGGACATTCCTGGTCAATTGGTACAAAGGGAAATAACTGTGGTTCCTGTTCATGGCTCTCCTAATAGTTCCACAATGGTTCTAAATAGGAGGATTTCTTTCAGCTTACTGTGATGCTTGAACATTTGGCAGATTTGTTTTCTGTACAGACAGTGGGCAATAACCTTGTCAATGTCCAGTTTGCCTTCAATTAAAACAAATACTTAAATGTGGTACACCTTGGGGTGACTGTGGTGATGCAAGGGTATAATAAGTTTGCTGATATTGTCCTGAGGGCTATGTTTGGAAAAATCAGAATCTTGCTCTTCCTCCATGATTTCTAATTCCTCTTCCCCATCCCCATGAGTCAGTATAAAACTGTTGGAGCTAAATGCCAACTAATGTTTTCTTTTGACCAAAAAAACATAAAAGTGAATCAAGCAATGAGGCAGTATAAAAAACTTTTATTAAAATTACCACATAAGTGCTTTCACAGTTAAGACACTGCTTCATCAGATGTTCAAAGGTTTTAACTCATACATATGCTTTAAATAATGCAAAACATTACACCAACAACAGTCAGAAAAATTCCCTCTGAATACATTATTTCCTTTATTGGCATTTAAAGTAATAGCACAAGATATTATATATATATATATATATATATATATATATATATATATATATATATATATATACATGGGTCCCCTTCACATGGTCAACTTTTCAGAAAGTCGAAATTCATATGGCTGAGACCATATGATTGACTTTTGAAAAGCCGACCATGGGGAACCGCTATCTCCATACAGTGCGATATCGGAAATTTCCCTCTTCTGCACTGTAGTGTGATCTCGGAGTTGGTATATTTAAGTTATGGGGTGTGTGGAGGCGGAGCCCCCCATGCGAGGTGCAGGGGGGTGGAGCCCCCCTGCTAACAGTTTTTAGGTAAATGTTTGTTGTGTTTTAGTGTTTACTTTACATGGTCGGCTTTCCGAAAGTCGACTTTATGAAGAGTCGACCATGTAAAGTAGACCCATATATATATATATATATATATATATATATATATATATATATATATATATATATATATTGTGTCAAGTCATATAATCTTATTTATACAAAGATCTATCTTTCAAGAGGGGTTTAATCGGTACCTTATTACTGAGGCAAAAACCGGCATCAGCCCACAATCTGATTATCCAGTTTGCTTCAGATACCTCAGTTTTATTCTCTATATCCCCCCTCTATAACCAGCTGTTATTCTCCCCATAACTAAAAACTTAAATGTATGTGTATGCCCAGAGATATGTACATGTTTGACTAATGCATTATTGAGATGTCCTTTCTTTATATCATATATATGCTCTCTTATTCTCTCTCTGAAATGTCTATTGGTCTTGCTTACATAAAACATTCTGCAAGAGCAAACCTCTAATAAACCACTGCTTATTAAATTTAAAAACTTTATTAAAACTTGGGTGTATAAACTCCCCAGTGGAATCAATATATCTGCAAAATAAAAGGACATCTCAATAATGCATTAGCCAAGCATTTACATATCTCTGGGCAAACATGTACATTTAAGTTTTTAGTCATGGAGAGAGTAACAGCTGGTTATGGGGGGGGGTATAGAGAATAAAACCAAGGTATCTAAAGCAAAATCGATAATCAGACTGTGGGCTGATGCCGGTTTTGGCCTCAATAATAAGGTACAGATTAAACTTAAACTCTGCTAACCAGAAAGAATGAAGGTATGTATTAGTATAGCAGAAATGTATTTGTCAGAAAACCTGTCACAATGGGCCCAGTGCAATTTCTAATGCAGCCACACACAAAAAGGCTTGGAAATCTGACCATACGGCACCAAAGTGTTAGGGTACCAAGCAACTTTCACATAACACAGTTCAACAGAGAATAATAATCTACTTTATTGCAAAGAAAGGCACATACGTGGAAGATTATTAAATCAAACTCCTGTTTCCTCAAACAGAGGAATAATACATTCTTTATACCTTTGTTTGATTAATAGCAATATTATTGTAACAGTCTCAGAGCAACCACTGACCAATTAAAAATGAACACTACAACATTAATTCTAGCAAAGATCGCCCCAACTTTCTGTTTATGACTTTCCATACTGGGCACTAGTTTCGAATTTCATAAAAGAACTTTCAACACTTTTACCATGCTAGCACTTTCCATATTCGGCAGGAAGTAAATCATCAGAAACATACTGAAAAATGCTTGGGAATCCATCTTGAAATGAAAGCGTGTTTAAAATGAAATACCCACTTTAATATTTTTTCCTTCTCTTGTACATCTTGCACTTTACACCCTTCTAAAGAACTTACACTTTAGAAGCAATTACTAGAAAATGGAAATCAAAGTCTGAACCAACTGTATTTGAAGTAGTGAATACTGTAACAGTGACAAAAGAAGTGGAAGTGGGATTTTTAGAAAATGACAGGAGCAAATGACATAGAAAAAAGGAAATTGTGGGAACAATACATGCAGAATAATGTTTTGGAGGAGGAGTCAGGTTTAACGAAAAGCAGAAACTGAGCAATTTATGTCATTTGAATTGATGATAAATGTATAAATGAATGTATGTGATGTGTAAAGATTGTTAACTGCGAACATTTGTTTTCTTTTATATAAAGATATGCTTGCCTATATCTTCAGTGATAATTCAATAAACATGTTAGAAAGAAACATAATTTATCTCTTTGGAAGCACTCTACATAAAATAGTGGAGGGGTTCCAGTGGGAGGCTAAGGAATACTCAGGGGCTTAGCTTCAATGTAGAGACTTCATGGGCCTGCCTGAGCATAGTCCTGGAAGATGTTTTCACAAATGTATCTGTGGAGACAGATTTTTTTCCACCCTGCCACTAGAAAGCCTGACCTCTTCTATAGTGTTAAGGATGATCATGATTTCCATTGCAAGAATCCTCTAGCTGATTCAGCTGTGGTGTCCATGGATTCCAGCAAGGGATCTGCTCTAGCTTCATTAAGTAACTTTTATTCTTAGTGACACGGGGGGGGGGGGATAGGATGCTCAGCCAGTTTGAGGAAAATATTTACCCTGTCTTTCAGAGCTTGGACTACGAAAACCCACATGCTTATCTTTCAGCATTTCCTGCTGGAAAGATGAGGACAAAGGCAGAGAGTACAGAGAAATGAGAATATGAAACAGGATATGCTTGAATTTTGTGACCTATCTACTCAGGTGGACAAGCATCCTGAGAAATGTGGATATTATGCTGTGGAGACATCATTTAGGGCAGTAGCTACAGAGCCTATTATTCAGAGTTATGCCTGGATGAGGATCCAGTCCCTTCTAGACCCGGAAAGATGGTGCTTCTTAATGCACTCTTGAATGAAGACCTCCTTTTTGGATTTTTGGATCACTGCTTGAAATAGCATTCAAGAACTGGAGGAGAAGGGCAAGACCATGCAGTCTGTCAAGCATCTTTCAGATCCAAACTCCAAAATTCATCAAGAACTACATACCAAGGTCTCAGTCTTCGTATCTTAAACAGAACAAGAAGAAGAAAATGACGAAGATGAAGTCAGATAAAGACAAAAAGGCAAGCAGTACCAAAGAAGAAACCTGGGGGTCATCAGGGTCATAGCTTCCAGATGAAACAGCTGTGATTCGCCCCATCCTTCTCACTAGGTCCACTCTCTCTCTCTCTCTCTCTCCTTGAAATATCCATCTACTCTTAGAGGAGTTTTAGAGTGCTTAGCTTTCTTTGTAAAAAAAATGGGAGAATATCACATAGGACTATTGGGACCAGAACATTGTACACCAATCCTACACCAAAGTTTCAAATTACAGTTTTTCAAGATCCCAAGATGCAGTGGAATTCCCTTGGTACAAAGGGGTCATTTAAACATACACCTGTGGGCATAAGAGAAATGTAACAGTCAAAGGCCATACAGAATTCCAGTATGGAGAAGATGGTATATGATTCTAGTCTAGTTTACTGCTGGTATCAAGAAATGAAGGCAGATCAAGACCCATTCTGGACTTAGGTTCATAGGTTCATACTAGGCTCTTTGTTCCACAGCATAGGAGTCTTTGGGTGATGAATCTATTATTCATCAAATCTGGGTTTGAATCATTGGTCTGATGAGTGATGAGTAAAGGGAGACTATGACCTCCCTTGATCTAGATGAGAATCCCTTCATGATAAGGTGGGCTCTTCTGTGCTCAGTGGATTGCCACCTATTTGGTAGCTATGATCCTCTCCATGTGGGTTTAATTCTCATTTGGTACAAAGAGTCTTTGTTTTGCTTGGGATTGCCTTATCCATGCAGGGCATTTGTAAGTGATTCAGGGATGGTGACTAGTTGTTCCATGGCAAGACATTTGAATGACAATTACCTAAATACATTTCTCATGGTCCCACAGTTCAACATGCTAACTCATCCAAATCCTGTTACTCTTATTCCCTCCTGCACAGCTTGGCAAGGGAAAGATGGAAGGTGCTGCCCCAGCATGTGAATTCTCTCACACAAAACAAAGAGTTCCTTCTGCATCCAACCTGGGCACTCTTAAGGTTGACAGCTAGGATGAGTTCACATTAATCTCACCTAGATATATATATTCTGAGAATGTTCTAAATATTATGAGGGAGGGTAGGTGCCATACACAAGGAAATTATAACTAGCTAAATGAAAAGGATTCTCCCTTTAGTGCTTACCCATGGATCAAAATCCAAGCAGAGTAAAAGTGGCAATGGTGCTGTAGTATGTGTCAGACCTTTACAAAACTGGCCCATCGTATCAGTCTTTTAAAGTGCATACTTGTGATATTTCAACCTACTTGCTATAAATCCACATGTGTACTCTAGGCCTTCAATTAAGCAGTTTCTTAAGGGGATCCTGGACTCTATATCACAAAGAAAAAATACTTTCACCATGGATTCCTAACTGAATTAAAGAAACTGGCCCTTGCACAATTTGAATCTCCATTGTCTGCATTCCTCTATTTGTTATCATGGAATATACCATTTTTGGTTGTTATTAAGAACTTCAGAAATCTATGCTTTAGAGTAGAGGGTATCTTTCTTAGTCGTCCTTGCATACCAACGCTTTATGACAAAGGCAGCCACTAAGCTATCCTTTGTCATGCCATTCACTTGCCAGTTTTCTTTCAGATACTTCTAAACAATAGGAAAACATTCCCTTTATGTGCATAGCTGACATTTTATTTGCACAGGTATAAAGGATTCAGAAAGACTGATAAGCAATTTTCTCCTTCCTAAAAGGAAAATAAGAGAAGGCAGTCAATAGGCAAATTCTCTCCAAATGGCTTGCTCATTGCACTTCATACTGTTTCACAGCTCATGGCAAATATGTTCCTGGGCAGTTTAAACCCACTTCACTAAATTTCATACAGCCATTGCAACCTTCCTTAGAGGGGTCAGGACATAAGCTACCTTAGAAGCTGACACTTGGACCTCTATGCACACTTTCTCTAGGTGTTACAATTTGGGGGCATCTGCTAGGTCTAGGATAGAATTTGCTTCTTCACTACTAATTACCTGTCTATGGTCAATCACCACATAACTTTATACTTTAGGAATCTTCTCAAAAGTCAGTTCTATGATGGTGAATAGTCTGATGAACATTAGAAACTTGCTGTAAATGCAGATGTTCAGGTATATTCACTTTTGCATTCCAAGAACCCTTCTTCCGTCCTCTTTTTTTCTCATCTGTTTTCCCTCTGTTCTTAGAATCCTTTTGTCTACACCATCCATCTCACTTACCTACAAGGCCTGCTACCTCTTTTTCCTGAACTTACTTCCAATAGAGGAAGACTGGGGACTTCTGAGATGGACCTTGGGCACAGGGAAATGTTACCATCAGCTCCACTAGGACTTTGAAGACAGAGTCATTTAACCTGGCCTTGACCAGGCAAGAAAGATCTGAAGATGACATTGGGTAACATACTCTTTATACCATCACTATCCTTGTATAGTGGTGGGAGGAATAAGGCCTGGGGGAGGTAGAGCACTGAATGTTGAGCAAACCAGTCAGGCTACTTGCAGACGGAATCTCAAAAGTCAGCAGTGAATATACCTGAATGTCTGCATTTATGGTATGCTCCTAGCACAACAGTACTTTACTGACAGATTTTTTTTCTTGCTCATTCCTCTCGCCAAGGCTGAACATCAAGCCCCCCTCAGATTCAAGACAATTCATTCCATACAATGGGGTATCTTCCCTCAGATCACCCACAACAAGATTCAACTGGCACCACTATCATCCATGCAGACAATGCAGTGTCTGTTACTCTCACTGGCATCCTGGCAATGAGAGAAGTTTGCATGAATGGCTCAACTCCTCTCCCTGGATGATGACATGGGTACCTACATTGCTGTAGGGACTGCCTGTGCATCCATCAATTCTTGTCATTGTCACTTGCATGTGAACAATAAAGGCTACTGTCACTGAATTGGGTAGCCATACCCATATGATCCCAACAGAGATCCCTGTCCTTGCACCTCCATCCCCACCCTCTGTCAGAGATTATGTTGAGGAGCAGGCTGCCTTAACCAGCTTGAGCACATCCTCTCCCCAAGATTGGGCAGGTCCATCTTCCCAGCCTGTGCTGTCAAGTACCTGATCTGCTACTGGAAGCCAGATTACCTGAACCGTAGTCAGGGTGCAACACCAGCAAGGCTTAGAACCCTTTATTTTCTGTTAGGTATAGAGGCATATTTGTAATAGTTATGACTCATTGTTCTGTAATACAAATAAAGACTTGTACATAGCTGGCTGTCAGTCTAGAGCAGTCACATAAGTCATTGCTTACTGTGAGTGCCTCACTGGAGTCCCTAGAGTTATACTTTTTCATATTTAGGATGACGTTCTGTTTGCATGTAGCCAGGTGTTATGTATAGTTAACTTAAAGCCTGTACTGCACTTCTCTGTATAAATGTATCTCCAGCGTGCAAATAGCACAGATGTCCTCTGCATTTCAAGTTCCCAAGTTTGAAACGGAAAACATTCATCTTCTTAAAATCTGTGACTTTACTTTAAAGACATCACTGTAAATAATGCCAGGAATGCTTAGCCCAATATGCTTATGATTGCAGGGAGATATTTATCTTTGGGTCATAGTTGGCTTTAAGCACCAGCAAACCCTGCAGTTGCTGGCGGGCCCCTAACCAGAGTAAGTTATCATATTTTGATATTTAGCTACATTTGTCAAACCAACAAAAGCTAGTGCAGCAATCTTGTGTAGTTAATAAACCAGTTGTATAATAACACTTAGAATGATGAATCCTAAGAATTGGCACAATTTCTTCTCCTTCAAAATTCAGTTATTTCAGTTGTAGTAAAAGTATTTGTCTCATCTGAAGTTTCATAAATTCATTAAATGCTTTACCACTGAAATGATGGTTTTGACTTAGTTAAATCCTGCTAGTGGGGATTCTTCCCACTAAAACTAACATTTTAGCTGCCTTTTAGACACCTGTGATATTCATGGCTTTTGTGGAGCCACCCTAATACTTGACACTGTGGGGTCCCACAAAATCTGCTGCTGGTTAAGAGAAATCGAGATAAAGAAATATTTTGTTGATTATCTATAGGATTGTAATATAACCTTGTTAGGATAAAAATGGTAATCAGTGAATAATCATGATCTAGAGATCAACAGCTCAGAGTAACCTGCCTCAGTGCTTACGTGGGATTTTAAGAAGAACAGATGTTACCTGTCTTCAGCGATGGTATCTTTTTCAGGGAGTTTTGTAAATACTGTCTGGACATTAGATACTATAATTCTCAGTTTTGTTCAGGAATTATAGACAACACCAAAATTAATGGCAGAATAAAGGCTTAAAGTCAGGAACACATTAAACATTACTCTGATTCACTTAAAATTAATAGAATAACATTTTGCATCAGTATGCATTCTGAATGATTTACCAGAAAATCAAATATTTTTATGAGGAACAGGGAAAAAATCTGAGGCAAAGTCAGGGCATTGTGTAAAATTAGGGACAGTGAGAGGTATGCATTAGTCCTGATGACTGCCAAACAGCAGTCATTAATCTGGTGTGACAGTACCAGTGTACAACTAATATTTTTATAGCTTATGCTGTTGTGTTGGGAAGAGGGGCTGCAGTGTAAGAGTAACAATATGGTTACAGCAATAACCCACTGCTAGGTGTGGGTAATGCTGGATTTGCCCATGGTTGACATGGTTTGGTCACGATGGTGAAGCCCGAGTGACCAAACAAAGCTAACTGTGGGTAAATCCAGCATTATCCACCCCCAGCCATGGGTTATTGCTATTATACAAGGACAATACCCTTTATTTGTAGCACTAGCCTCAGTTAAAAAGCAAAGTAGCAACACTTGACATGTGTGCATGTAAAATTAATATTAATCTGGCACTAATATCATTATACTTCAAAATAAAATACATTTTGCTAAACATATCTTTTTTTTTTCATTTTTGCAGTCTACTGCACCAAATGACGTACTGTTGTTATTAATTCATCCAAAATAAGTCAGTTAAGATTTGCCTCCACTAACTATAATGGAAAGAAATTATTAATTGTTTACTATCCACACCTAGTTGTTTGACACAAAATTCTCCTTACCTACCCTACTACCACTTACAGTTCTCATTAAATGCATACAGTCCCCGACTTCTAAAAACCCTCATACTACATTATTACTAGTGACAATGTTGTCTCCCTTGCATAAAGAGTAGAACCCTAACTTTGACCCAGATAACCATGGATTGGTTGTCCCAGAACCGGAGGAGCCAATCAGGGCAAGAAAAGAAAGATGGGTTGATCCCACTCACTTCAATATGAGTGAGAAGAGTGGCATATGCCGGGAAATAAATGCTCTCCTTTTCTCCTCAGTGGAGAGAAGAAGGCCAACAGAGGCATTTGCCTTAAGAGGGGTAGGGCATCTATAGGCTTACATCAGTCACAGAAGCAAAAACCCCAAGCAATACCCATTGCTTGCCCAACCCCATCTTCAAGTTTTGAGCATGCTTAGGAAACAATGAAAGGCTTAAAGAAAATCTCCAGTCATGCAAAATGATGACTGTACCACTTCCAGTGAACTACACTCACAAGAAGAATGAAGGGGTCATGCAGCTCATACCCTTGGGAGAATAAACTGGTCAGTAGACCAGCTGGGAAGGAAGCTCAGAAGTCAGAAGGTACTGCTAATGATATCTGTAGTACTCACTTTAGAGGGTATGCATCCTAAGTCGGGCAGTCCTGATAACCATTACTTTGAGTCTAAATGCTGGCAAAATTGTACCAAATTCTACTTGTCCTAACCATGGATTGCAGCTGGTAAACTATATGTCCTACACATACCAGAATCCTAACTAAAGGGGGCAGAGCCTAGAATGGCAACTGAGAGCAGTGAATTTTGAGAGCTCCATAAACTAGTATAATAATATAGGAACATTTTATTATTTTCAAGTTTAAAACATCAGAAATATATAGATAAACTACTGAACTACATAAATATCAATTTTGGTGGAGATATACAAAAATGTTCCTGTCAAGTAACTTGGAGATATATTGAGTCACTGAATATGAACAACTCAAGGAATTCTCATCCAGATGCTGCTTTGAAAAAAAGAACTGCAGTTGATGGCATCTACCTTACAGGAACTATCTTTGAAGATGGATGGCTTCAAAAATGACTTAGAAAACCTCAAATTAAATTCTCAAAAACAGACTGATACTCTTAAGTAACTATTACAGCAACACCATACAAAAATAACAAATATAGAAACTTCTCTAAATGACATTGAAGGAAGACTCAAAGAGGAAGAATTCCAAAAAGAATTTCTGCTTAAACAGAATATATAGCTGCTTAACAAAATAGATGACTTACAAAACAGGGAAAGGAGAAACAACATAAGGATCTTTGGTCTGCCTGAAAACACTGAAGGAGATGACATTATTTCATTCTTAACAACCTGCATTCCTGAATTTTTAGACTTGAAAGAGGGACTTTCATTTGGAATTGAAAGAGTGCATAGAGCACTGAGGAAACCTGCTTCTAAATCAACAAATACACCACCTAGATCCATATTTATAAAATTTCTTTCATTTCTGGACAAGGAACTAATATTAAAATCTGCTTTGAGAAAATCACCCTTAAAATACAATCAAAGCCTGATAAGGTTTGACAATGATTATTCTTCCAGAATACTAGAACAAAGGAAAAAACTCTGGCCAATAATAAAACTGTTGAAACAAAACAACATTAAAGCACAGCTGGCCTTTCCAGCCAAGATAAAAATACTTTTTTCCAATGAGATGAGAACCTTTAATGACTTAGAAGAAGCTACTATATTCATCAAACACAACAACATAGTGTCTATCCCAGAAGAACTGGAATGGATGGCCCCTACTCTTAAAAGAATAAAAGAAACAAATCTTTGGACTGATGCTAGAAAGAAGAAACAAAAACTGATTCCAAGATAGCTGTCCCCAAAAAATAACTCTTACAACTACATCTCTCAAAGTATCAACTGATATGGTATATCACTTGTCATCTGTTTTTCTTTAAAAAAGAGGGTTTCTTAAACAACTGAGAAACAGTAATGATTTATTCATAATGTTCAAAGAGTCCAATAATTCTTTGCAAACAAAGGTAGGTCAAGATGGGTTACTATTTACATTATATATAAGCCAAACAAAGCAACATATGATACAAGCATAGAAGTTTCTATTCCCTACTCGAACTCAATGAATACTTATCTTGTTCATTTTTCATTGATTTTACTTATAATAATTTAAGTAATTAATTTTAGTAATTAATTAACCACCATAATCGAGTCCCCAAATCATGTGGACATCCTATAGAAGGGTCTCACTGAGACAGATGCCTAGTGTTGGAGGCATGGCTTCAAGCTCAATGGCAAAAAGTGCATTGTCATCCCCTTTGGTAAAAACTCTGTACCCATGAACTACCACATAAATGGCAGTCTACTTAATACCGAATGTGTGATGAGACCTAGGGACCCAGGTGGACAGTAGTCTCTCCTTTGATAATCACATTGCCACAGTAGTCAGGAAATCCTTCTATGCGGCACACCTCATCACAAAAGGGTTCTTATCCAGGAAAAAAGAGGTCATTGTTCCCCTCTACTCAGCACTCATTAGACCCATTATAGAGTGCAACACCCCTTTTGGAATGTACCTCACAAGACATCTGCAGCAGCTGGAAAGTCCACATAAGTACCTCAGAAAGAGGATTACTGGCCTCAAACAGATGCCCTACACTGACCGTCTCAAAAAACTGCAGCTTTACTCTGTAGTATATCGCCTACTCCAAGGAGATCTCTGCCTAACATATAAAGCTATGTTAAACCCAGAGCTGTTGGATATGCTACACCTAAAGAAATCCCAATCCTTCCGAGCTACACACTCTAGGGACCTAAACCTTGTCACCACAATAAACAGGACATGCTGGAGGGATAGATTTCTGTCCCAGAGACTTCCTATACTCTGGAACAAGCTACCCATCTATGTCAAGCAAAGTTCTTCATTAGCACTCTTCAAGAAAAATCTTTATGAGTGGATGGGAAATAGGAAATATACCCTGGGGATCACTTCTGTGGTTCTGCTTGAAAGGGGCACAGGAAATTAACTTTCTTGGGTGGTGTAAACCATGGAACCTTGTTGGCTAGGCTTACTTAGGCCCTTGGGCCGATAGCCTAGTACCTATCTATGAACGTATGAACTAATTCAACAAGGTACCATTCATCAGATTTCAGACTCAAATGTAACAAATTAACATCATATATAATAGCAGTAACAGTAGAGTGTTTTGAAAAAAAATGCTGTCATGGAGACTAATGCCTTCTTCAGTTAAAGTATGATTTAGAAATGTCTTGTATATCCTGGTTAAATAATCGTAGCAAGCTCTTAGTACAAATGTCATCATTATTCTGTCTAAATGTAGTTAATATCAATTATGGCAGCTTTCACAGCTACAAGTACTGTTTGATCAATCCTGATATGGTGTGCATGGATGCAGCTGTGTCTGGAAACTAGTACAAATGTCATTATTATTCTGTCTAAACATAGTTAATATCAATTATGGCAGGTATCATAGCTTTGAAAGCTGTTTGATTATGCCTGACATGGTGTGTGTGGATGCAGCTATGTCTGGCAGCTGTTGTATATTGCTGTTTTCATCTCCAGGAAGCTGTGGGTTGCAGCTTGTGATCAAGGTTTACTGATGCTTGTGTATTAGGAAGAGACATTTAGTGTTTTAGCCTGGATCCAGGGGAACGGGGTGGATAAAACTGTGATTTGAGATATTTTACCAGAAAATAGTTTGTTTATACATCCGCTGAGTGAGAAGTGGGAAGGCTGGAAGAATGTGTTATGTCTTGTTGTGGCGGCTTGTTGGGAGGGTTTTTTTTATCTGTTTGCTTTCCATTCTTTTCCTGGCTGCTGCCTCACTGAAAGGGAAGGAAATTAGGCTTGAAGTTGCAGTGAAGTAAAGCTCTGCTTCAGGTGCATCACGAGCCTCTGGTATGCAGTTCACAGACACACTAACAGAAACAGATGCTCCCAGGTTGCTATGGTAATGGAGACAGAGTGATAATAATGCTTAATGGCTCTGAGGAGCCTCTGAGATGATTCTTGGCAATTAAGTTTTTGGTTTAAAATATATATATATATATATATATATATATATATATATATATATATATATATATATATATATATATATATATAATAAAGGGGCTGTTTTAAACCACATATGCACATAATGATGGTCTCCTAACACTTCGTTTAGCTCATTAAGTTGATTCTTGATAACAAAAATAAATAAATAAATAAATAAGTGCAATTTTATATTTAAAATGTATTTTTGTCCAAACACATTAAGGACTTACATAAGAGTGGAAGTCTGAGTTATTGTGAAAGACTTAGAGCACTTGGTCTTGTGCAGTACCCTTTGCAGTGGTCTGGGAGGTGAGCCTGCTTGGACATGTTGGGCATATGGGGATAGCTGATTTTTGGTGTGTTTGGGGTTGCCGGGAATTGCTAGAGAGTCATCAGATTTCCTTTGTGGAAATATCTGTGGGAATGGAAGGTGTGTTGAGTGGTTCACTGGCAGAGTGGCCACTGCATGGAGCAGGCTGGTAAAATGGAATAGGACAAATATTGGTTTGGATATTTTAAGAACAGCCTGTAAACACACCACATGAACTAGTGAATGGAATTCTGGCAAAACTGGATGGGCATTGTTGCCCATGCTTGAAGTACTGATATGTGTGTATGTAAGGATGGAAATATACTTATAGCAAACAAGAAACTAGAAGGGTCTCATAATTTAATGTCTATGGACTGTATAAACATGCTTGGAAGGAGCTAATAATAAGAATAAACATTACAGCTTGTGGTCTGAAGCCGCGGTGGTGCAGCAGTAGCGTTGTCGCCTCACAGCAAGAGGTTCTCCTGTTTGATTCTCATCTGGAGCTCCTTCTGCATGTCCTCCCCACGGTCAAGGGGCATTCGAAAGGCATGCATGAATGGGCATGCCTTCATTGAAGGTTGGGCATCAAGCTGGTACCTCGGCACCGTAAAAATCTGCTGCTAATCATTAGCGGACCGGAGTTCTGCTATGGTGCCCCCTAACCAGGAAAAGCCAAAAGAAGAACAACATTACAGCTTGTGGTCTCTCAAATAACTAAGCAACAGCTAAAAAAACACACACACAATAGTTATGTAATATATGATTTTAGTAAATCTAGACATAAAATATATAATCACCATATAAGATGAAACAGTCTGCTGAATTTAGATATTAAAGACAGGATTTAATAACATGGGCTTGTATATAATAACACTACTGTCTTAACTTGTCAGAAATTACATACACTACATTGAACATCAATGGGAAGCATGATGATTTTCTTATATAAGTAAATATGCATAATAAGTCATGTAATTGCTTTAACTTGAATTGTAGTTTTTGTAACCCATCTTGACAATATATAATACTTAAGTGGTTACCAAGGTAGCTAATGTTTTATACATGACATCAAACTGACAAATTTGTTCAAGAGAAACAATAGAAGCTTGAACTTGAAATGTCACAGAAAGTAGCAATCATATTCTGAACAAATAGTACTAAATTGGCAATAATCACTCATTTTAACCTTTGCTGATTATACAAAATAGAATGTTGACATTTAAATCTAAAAACTTTCAGTATATGCCATAAAATGGTGATTTATGAATATGGAAAGGGAACTTGTAATCATTAATCACAATAAGTGAATTTGTTGTTTTTAACCTATATTTTAAGTCCTTCTATAATAAGAAATGACAGATATGAAAATCCTTATGTGTAGGAAATGGTGGAGAAGAGGGATGCACTGATAATTAAAATGCACTAACTTTCATCAATGTTCACATAAAACAAATCTGATGCTTTAAGTAAGTTAGCAACAAACAAAGTGATTACTTAAGTGCTGGCAAACAATGAAATATAACTTCTGATATAAACAGTAAAATACATTGTATTATAAACATTAGGTATAAATATTATTACCATCTATTTATAATAAGTAATACGTTTTGAAAGACTTCATCAATAAGGGTGAATACGTTAAATAACTGTGTGCTATAATCTTTTATTGAGGTTTTATATATGATACATTCTACTTTACTATGATTGAATTGCTTGTCATCTATCTTTCATGTAAATATTAATTGCTTATACAATAAGTAGACATTTATATTGTATTAGAATTCTGTGTAATCTACAATAGTACTATATCTGTTCAAAATAATGTAAACATTGCTTATTCCTATTACAATCATTCTCCATATGATAATTCAATTTATGGAGCTCATATGTTCTGGATTGTCAAGGTATGAGTTATAATCTAATGGACTTAGGTTTATCCTTCAGATTAGGAATGATATTCATTCCATGGCTAGTGTGGATCTTAGTTTTGTTAACATTTACTAATTTAAATTTGTTATTTCACAAAAACATTTTTAGTATGCCTGACCAAAACATTACTTCATTGATAAACACTCAAAGTATAAAATTGATAATTTCCTTTAAAAGCTCAAACATATTCTTTATAGTTATCAGAGGAAAATGTTTAATAGTCACAATAAAACAAAAATACATAGTCTAAATAATCTAAGATGGATTTAACTTTATTATCTTTAAATACCATTGGCTTAAACAATCCTAGCAAGAGATCAAATCTACTGAAATATTTAAAACTGAACAAAGCACAAATTGTCTTCCTTCAAGAAACTTATTTCAGAACAGATGACAATTACAAATAGAATGCTAAGGAATATATGATATTGGTGCAATCCACTTATAAGACAAAGATAAAAGGCGTAACATTTTTATGGAAAACAAATGTGATTAATCCAGAAATCATTTATAAGTATGAAGCTAAAGAAGGCCTTATGGTATTAGTAATAGTTAAATATAATAACAGAATAGGGACCCTAGCCAATCTATACTAGTTGGAACAGGAACTGTTAAAAACACTTGGATTGCATTTCCAATAATTATAAAGGCAACTTAATATTAGGAGGAGATTTTAACTGTATATTTGATATTTCTGAAGCTACAAATAAAAGACCACTGCATACATCTGCTGTATCAAAAGCTTTAAACAAGTGGGTAGAATCATTCTTGTAGATACTTTCACATTTAAAGAAGATAAATCTTTGTTGTTTTCCCATCAAGACCACAGATTTGGTACCCAGACTAGAACAGGTAAAATATTTGCTGCCCATGACTTACACTCTAAAATTATTAATTTCTCAATCACTCCCTGCTCCTTTTGAGACCATAATCCATTGATACTAAAACTTCAAAATGGGTACAAATCATTAATCTTTAACTCCAGAATTCCAGTATATATAACTAAAATTAAAGAGTTCAAACCCTGGTTGTTCTTTTTAGATATTAATTACACCACAGAAATAAATAAAATAATGGTATGGAACTCATTAAAAGCTTACATATATGGGAAAATCCTAACTTGGTATAAAAAATCAGAAAATGAGATTTTGAATTATTAGATCTACAATCCAAATTTTTGTCAGTAAAAGCTGAAAAAAATCAAAATCATTTGGACATGAAAAAAAGTAGAAGTATTAAACAACAAATACAACAAAATTCTAACACATAAAACCAGTTTAGCTCTAGAAAAACTAAAAATTACTACCTTGGCCACTTCTCCCAAATATCTACATAATTTATCCACAAGAATCAAAATACAATCAAAAGCTAATAACATTAAAATTATCTTCCATGAAAAGAAAGGGAAAAATGTCTCGGATATAGGTAACATTCATGATGCCTATAGAAATCACTATATGGAAAATTTCCAAAAGGAAAATATACATATTGATCAATTGAATCTAGTTGAAAAATGTTGTAATATAAAAAAATACCAGAAAAATTAAAACTAGATCTGCAAGCACCCATATCCTACAAAGACATGACAGATACAATAAAAGAGGGTAAAAATAAGAAAGCTCCAGGTATAGATGGCATAATTATGGAAATATATAAACTTTTTCCTTCAAATATACTATCCCTCTTCCATAAAACTCTATTAGAAATTCAGTCACAAACTTTAATACCACCCTCTTGGAAATATTCCTTAATCACACCAATCCTAAAGGAAAACAAATCCCCAAACCTCTGTACCTCATATAGACCTATATCATTATTAACTAACAGAATGCAAATACCACTATCCAAAACAATAAATAATGATCAAACTCAATTTATATATCATAGACACACATGACAATATTAAAAGGATAATTTCTCTTATAGATTATAATAATAAAGAAAATAAAGAAACACTCATAATTGGCTTAGATATAGAGAAAGGCTTTAATTCCCTAAATTGGGACTATTTATTCAAAATCCAAATACTATTTAAATTTCCTGCATCCTTTGTTCATCTCCTAAAGAACAAATAATTTAGTGTATGTCAAGTTAGGTCCTTTAACCTCTGAATCTATACATATAACAAAAGGCACTAAACAAGGATGTCCCATGTCACTGATTCTATTTGCTCTGGCTATTGAAATATTGGCAGGTTCAATTCATAACAATATAAAAAATCAAAGGAATAGATGTTTATGAACAATGCAATTCTAAAGTAATGCTATTTGCTGATGACATATTACTAACATTATCTAATACAAAAGAGACATTAGAAGAATTAGATATATTAATTGACAAATTTCACATGACTTCAGGACTCCATTTCAATAAATCAAAATCAAAATTTTTATTTTTAAATTAAAAAAAAAGAACTGCAGACTAAGGGGGATCACATCATAGGGAAACAAGAATCTACATTACAATATCTAGGAGTTGAATTATGCAAGGATAATAATGAATTTGTCTCAAAAATTAGAATAATATCATTAATACAGTTAAAATCTCTGTGAAAAAAATGGAACAAAATAATATTAACATTTGAAGATAGACTACAGTTAATAAAAATGGTTTTACTGCTCAAGAGCCTATATATACCATTGGAAATGCAACTGTTACCAGAATGGAATATACTTAAAGAAATACATTCATGCCTAATAAAATTTTTATGGTTTCCTAAAAGAAACAGAATAGCTTTAATACATCATATCAGACCATGGAAACAGGGAGGTTTAAACTTTCCTGATATAGCTACATATATAAAAGCATCAATATCTAAGACAATCTCAGATTGGATAAGTCCAAATTACACTGCAAGTTGGAAAGAATTACTAACTGTAATATCAATAAATGAATTTGATTTACAAAACAAAATTCAAATAACAGGTAAAAACAATTTGCCATGGCACATATGTGTTAGTAAACAATATAACATAACTAAAACCATGAAAACTCATATGATTTATTATTACATTGACTCATTTAGGAAAATGATTAATGCAAATATAGATTTAAAAATCGGGTTTGATCTTTTAACACCATTTATAGTCACAAAGAACTTTCCACATAAAATATATAGAAAAATTATTTATTCCTGGGAACAGAAAGGATTTGTTTGTTGGCTCCAATGCATCAAAGAACTAAAAGTTTTAGATATGCAAGTAATAAAAACAACATACAAAATTGCACAACAGGACTGGCTAACTTTACAGATTATTCCGTCATATTTGCAAGATTTAAGTAGAGTAATTAACAAGTCTTTATTTAAAGAAATATATATATGAAATCATATAAAATGACTTTGACATGGGAAACAGTATTTCAAAATTTTATAAAATATTGATAAACTATAAAACAACACCCAAAACCTCATATTGGAAATATATAACAAAAGGACACTCAATACAGTTTTTATTTATTTATTTACAGTTGTTTAACCAGGATAGTCCATTGGGCCTAATGAACCCATTTTCAATAGAGTCCTGGGGAGAAAAGCTCCTAAATACATATTACACAAAGATTAATATACACACATAGATTGCATGTAGATTACAGAGGTAAACAAACTATGCTTAATATACTCTTAAAAGCTCCTAAATACATGTTACACAAAGATTAATATACACACATAGATTGCATGAAGATTACAGAGGTAAACAAACTAAGCTTAATATACACACACAGACTGCAGGTTCATTACAGAGGTAAACAGACTGATCAAAAGTATTTCAATCAAAGGAAATATCAAAAATATTTTTTATTTATTTTTTTTTAACTGAAGATATTAAAACAAACATCTTATTATCGATAAAATATACATCCTTTACACAATACTGGAAAGTTTTTAATTGGAAATGCTTGCACAGAGCATTCTTAACCCCAGACAGAATCAGTAAAATTAGTTCTTCCATAAAAGGAATATGTTGAAGATGTGAGCAAGTACACAATGCAGATTGGAACCACATTTTCTTTGATTGTGTTAAAATTAAACCATTTTAGAATGGTATTAATAACTTCCTACAAGCTTTATTTAATGAATCATTTTATTTAACTAAAGCTCTTGTATTATTAAATGTGAATGAAGGTCCTCATTTGAACAAGTCAAACATGTATCTAGTATGGACTATACTTGCAATTTCAAGGAAGTATATAACAAGAAGATGGAATATAAACACAATATCAACTTTGGAAGACTTCTACAGCCTACTGAATACCACAGCATTATTGGAAATTAAAATGAAAGAACTAAGAATTTATCCAAAGCCATTTATCAACAACCCTTGGGGAAAAGTATTATTATTGATTGACAATATACAATAATTGATCAGACACTCTGATAATGGATTGGACACACTTATAAAGTAACTGTGTACATTAAGATCTGTTATAGTGTCAGGCTAATGTTAATAGTGTACATACTTATTTAAGATGTTATGTATAAATGCTATGGAATTCATGTAAATGTATTTGAAAAATAAAATAAATTTGATAAAGAATCCTAACTAAAATCCAATCACATAATGACTTCTTTTAACCACATACACAGCTTACCAACACTGCAGAGAAGGAGAAAAAGATAGTTAAGGGGGTACTCCTTCCTTGTCCTTAAAATGTCCCTCACAGCTGCTGGCCTCTCCACTGTACCTGCCTATGACACATATTGGGACATCTGCATTTGACGAATAGGGGACCACCACAAACTACCCATTACCATGACTTTTGACTTCCTTCCCCTAGTTTCAGAGCTTTCTTACTTTCTCCCAACCTTAGATAAAATTTGTTATATAACCCTAGGAGACTTTAACCTCTGCTATGACAATAATTTTGTCCAAATAGTCTGCCTTTCATAAACAAACCACAATCCCTACAAAACCTAGCCAAGTGTAGTACTTCGCCAACAGTCTTACTATATTAAAGTAATTGGCTCACCAAAGTGAAGCATTTGTATGACTTTCCCCACTTTTAAGTTACCACAACACCATTACCAGCAAATATTCTACCTTCAACCACTCTTTCACAACCAAAATAATTTCTTTCCACAACTAAGCAACAAATTCCTTCATCAGTCTACTGTAATTTACTGGCATGGGCTGATTTATCTTAAATCATTATTTCCAACAACACATTCTTCCCGTACAAAATTAAAAGTCAAATCTGTTTCTACCTTGGTTCTTCTCAGTACTAAAGACTGAACATGGGATTCATGAACAATTGTATTGGCTTTGCATGAAGCCTATGCAATGTTTATGCATTAGCATGATGAGTACCAGGACTAATTGCATATGGATGCTACTCATCACACTTAAACAAATGGAAGCATGTTTTCATAGTCAGCAACGGTGTTGGTGGCTACAAAAAACGTATTGAGCAACATAAACACATGCATTAAACAAACAAACACGCGTGCATATGGGAAAACTGTTAAGTGTGCTCATGCGGACAGCACAAAAAGCTATATAAGGCAAATGATGCAGTTTGGAAGGATTCTTTTCAGTTAGTTTTGTAAGCTAGGGACATTATCTTCCCCAGGTCTTAATGACCACTTGTAATTTTTGGTTGATATATATTTTCTGAAAATACTTTTGAATATATTCTTGTTATATTTTTGACAGACTCCTTTGGATTGTATATGGCTATTTAAGTACTGTCCTTTTAAATTCCTGACTGACAATGAAGCTAGATGCATAAAATGAAATAATTTTTGAGATGGATGATAATCACTGATGAAGGCAAAGACTGCCGAAACTGCAATGATTTCTTACTATTTGCATTAAACCAAGTTTCACTCTTAAGGTGCTGGCCTCTATTTTTTTAATTTACATGTATTTTCCTGGCCTGGTGCACCTGCCTTACATGTGAAGTTTGTCTTGGGTTCTGTCACTCCTATAAGACAATAATCCCATTGGTGGACACCTCACACTAATTCCTAATGAGTGTAAATTTATGATTAACAATATGCAAGTATATTAGTTACATGTATCTTACACATTTGTTCAAATATTACAGGTTCCACACTTATCTTTACATTACTGCAGGTATGAGTCATGTCCTTTGGGGCTGTCTCTGTCTGATGCTATCTGTACACAACCATTACATGGGGAAGTACAGTTTGTGGACATTGGCTGGCATTAGTTTTAATATTTGTATGTGCTTAGGTTGTTATGTGTATTCCTTTTCTGGTGAGAGTGTGTGCTGTCCCTGTTGCAGCTGTTTCCTCAAGAGGATATTGTGCAACATGGCACAGACTGTGAGAATTTCTGCACAGGTACCTGGGTCATACTAAAAGGCACCCTATGATATGTCGAGATAGTAGAAACATGACTTTATCATGCTGAACATATGCCCAGTGATGTTTTGGTTGTGAATGGGAGAATCATTATATCCTTCTGTGAGTGTGTGGGCATTTTTTTCACATAATTTTTATTGATTTTTATAAATACAGGTCTAACAATACTTTTAAACAATGAAAATAAACCTAACTGTATACAGTGTCCATAACAGATATGCTTTTGATAATATTTTAAGTTTTAACCAAGCCAGTTGTTTATGTGTTATTCTTGAAGTTCTTGAAGTTATAGTCAGTAATTCTCTATTACGTACAATTTTGGCCAGTGATATGAATTCCACAAATGGTATAATTTTTTTACTTTTCCAATTTAAGGTAATGTTTTTTTCTTGCTATTGCAAGGAGGAACCAGAGTAGGTGCACTTGTTTGCTTGGAATGTATGCTGGTATCAGAGCATTAATTAATAACAGTGAGTCAGTCACTTCACATTTATCTGACCACAATGCTTTTATGAAAAATTTAAATTCCAGCCAAAAGGGAATTACAGTTTTACATCCTAAAAACATATGCGCCCAGTCTGCACATATTGTTTCTTCACATTTCTAGCATTCCGATATTTCATTTCCAGATATCAATGCCACTTTATGAGGAGTAAAGAAACTTGTGAATGAATTTCCATGTGTAGATTTTCCAAAAGGGATTTGTAGTATTACTAACTGATTCAAGTATTGTTGCTTTCTCCTTTTCTGAGAATCTAAATGTATTATCCTTTTCTGCGTAATTCCATAGAGATTCATCTGGGGCTTGTATGTCCGATCGTAGTGTTCTATATAACCTTGATACTGAAAACCCATCATTATTACATAATGCATTAATTTCGCAAAAAAGTGTTAAAATTTTGGGTCTAGGTGTGGATTTCACTATTTGACTTATTTTGAATTAATTTACTATATACTCTCTGAATGTTTGTATGTTTAGCCAATTGTTTTGATTTATATTATATCTTGCTATGTGGGAAGTAGCCTCCTGAATATAATTGGAGTCAAGAAATTTGTACCAAAACACTAATCCATTTCCTTTCATTTCTCCTATTTTTTCATATTGCAAGAGTCCAAAAATTTGTTTGTAAAAGCTAAAGGAAACATTAAAAATAAAAAAGTATCTTGTCTTGTAATCTTTGTTCATTATTTGTTTAAAGTTCTTTACTATGTAGTCAATAAAGGGAGAGAAGGTTTCTTTTTTACTTGTATTATAGCAGAAGTGTTTTTATGACCAAATAAACTTTTTCTGCTTCAGAAAAAAATATCATTGTTTATTGTTTCCTCACTATTATCTACTAACATTGTTTTATGTATGTTTTTCCAATTAGATGTGTACTTATAATTTAGCCATTGACTTGTGATGTTGAGAATAATTGAGTCTGCATATAGTTTTAAGTATGGAAAAGCTATTCCACCCTCTTCCCAATTTCTGTAGTGCCATGCATGACTAATTTGTGTTTTTTTTGGAAACCATAGAAATTTAACTAATAAAGAGTTAAGTTGCTTCATTTGTTTTTTTTTGAAGGAGAAGCTATTATAGTTTGGAAGCTATACGAAATTTTAGGTAATATAATCATTTTAACTAAGGTTAACCTTTCTTTCATGGTAAAGAACATGTTATTCCATTTGTTTAAATGGTCCTTGACAGTGTTTATTAACATTGTATAATTTATTTGTATAGTATCTTTCCAATTTGTTTTTATATATATCCCTAAATACTTAAACATATTATTTGTCCAGTTAAAATTATTGCATTTTTCAAGGATGGGGTTTGTTTTTTTGTTCAGCAAAATAGTTTCAGTTTTGTTATGATTAAAATGTAAACCTGAAATCTTTTCAAAATTATGTAGAGATTGTATAATGTGTTCAGTTGAAGAGTCTATGTCCCAGATTGTTAATAAAGTTTTATCAGCAAAAAGCAGAATTTTGGAATTATAATTTGCATTACTATAAAAGCTACTTATCATGTCATTAGTTCTTATATAATTAGCTAAGGGTTCCACTGATATAGCAAATAATAAGAGAAATAGAGGACACTCTTGCTTGGTGCCTTTCATTATTTTTAAGTGGACCTGATAGAAAAGCTCCAATTTAAATATATGATATAGAAGAGGTATATAATTTGCTTAGCAATTTTATAAAATCTGAGGAAAAGTTATATGTTTCTAATACTTTAAATAAATACAGCCAACTTATAGAATCAAAGGCTTTATCCAGATCCAGGCTTCTTCTTCTTCTTCTTCTTTTGGCTTTTTCCCGGTAAGGGGTTGCCACAGCGGATCACCTTGTCCGCACATTGAATGGCAGTGGAATTTTACAGTGTTGAGTTGCCAGCTCGGCGCCCAACCTTCCACAGAAGGCACACTCACATGCACACCTAGGGCCAATTTAGAGTGTCCAATCCACCTGCAGCATGTCTTTGGGATGTGGGAGGAAACCAGAGCACCCGGAGGAAACCCACGCGACCACAGGGAGGACATGCAGACTCCGCACAGAAGGCACCCCAGCCGAGGATCGAACCAGAGAACCTCTTGCTGTGAGGCGGCAATGCTAACCACTGCACCACCGTGGCCGCCCTTATCCAGATCCAGGCTAATGATTGTTAATTCCTTTTTCTTTTTGTTTGCATAGTCAATTAAGGTTAAAAGTCTAATGACATTATCTTGGACCTTTATGTGTGAGATAAACCCTGTTTGATCATCTTTTATTATTTTTGGCAAGAAGTGATTTAATCTATTTGCCAAAATTGATGTAAAAATCTTGTAGTCCACATTCAAAAGAGAAATAGGGTGATAAGAAGTCACTAGATTAGGGTCTTTGTCATGCTTTAAGATGGGAGGAATCATGGCATACTTTCATGAAGGAAAAACACTGTCATTCTTTCTGAATTCTTTGAAAGCATCAATTAAGATCATGAGGGTTTCGTCTGGAAGTATCTTATATATTTCTCCTATTAGTCCATCAAGACCTGAAGCCTTATTATTTTTAATGTTTTGTATTATTTCCTTAAGCTCCTTTAATGATATTTTTTTAAGTAGACTAGTGTTTTGTTCCTTTGTTATTTTTTTATTTATGTTATCTTTCAAGAATTCGTCCTTTAGAGTATTGTCAGTATTAATTGTATTGGTGCTATTCACTGTTTCATGATGTGTTCTAAAGGCCTCTAGTATTTCTTTTAAATCAGTTACATGTTTCGGTTTCTTCTTGGAATTATCTGTAATTTCTTTAATATGATTGGCATTTCTGAAGCTTTTAGATTTAACTGCAAGCCTATGCATATTTTTGGGATTGGTTGAATAAGTTTGTAGTTTTATTCTCTCTAGTTTTATCGCTACTTTGTGATTCAAAATCTCTGTGTATGTCAGGTTCAATTAGAAATTCTAGCAACATCTTTCATGTCTAAGTTCTTTTTTAATATATCAATTTTTGATTGTATTGTTATTAACTCCTTGTCTCATTTTTTCCTTTTGTTTAGATACCAACTTTTAGTTTTACCATATAAATATGATTTTAATGTATCCCAGATTATAATTCTAGAAGTCTCATTATTAGCATTTATATCAGGAAAGAATTTTATTTATTTTAATAGCCATTCTCTAAAATCCTTTAGTTTAGTGATATATGCAGGTAGTCTCTGCCAGAAAATCAAATCCCTAGGTGCTATGTGTACTTTAATGAAGATAGAGTTGTGGTCGGACAGTGGACACGAACTGATCATAACCGCCTATATCTTGGATATTAAGTCATTGGTAACAAATATCTTATCTATATTTGTTTGTGTACCAAACCTATAAGAGTAATGTGTATATTGAAGGGATTCTGACTCTCTTATGACATAGATATCCCTCATATTATAAGTGCTAATAAAATTGTTTAGTCTTTTGGCTGTGGCCAACAATCTAAAATTGCCACTTTTAGTAGTATCACTCTTAGAAAGGATATAATTGAAGTCCCCTGCACATATACTGTCTCCTTAAGCTTCGATTGAGATTAATTCTAGATATTTATTTGCTGTTTCTGCTCCGATATTAGGTATCTAGTATACATTAACTAAAGTGATATACTTTCTATTTATTTCCAGTGTTACCATACTCAACATACCATTTTTGTCTGAATATGGGTCTATAACTTTAGGTACAGGTAAAGATTTTTTTCCACAGGATCATAGTGTCCCCTTCTCTTGGTCTGGTAATGAGATTCAACAAGTACTGAGTATCCATTAAAAAACATTCTATTAACATCATTTTCTATTAAATGAGTTTCTAGTATGAAAGCAATGTCTACTTTGTTTGTTTTGAGATATTTACATAAACTTCCTCTCTTTATGCTATTGTTAAGGCCATTAGTAATAAGTGAAACACATTTATATACAGACATAATTGAAGACATATTTTTGTGTTATGTATTCTATTATGGACAAAAAGATAATTTTAAACATATCAAACACATATTCATAACTATATACAACTCCAAACATGGAATATAATATTCCGGGTTCAATGAACAAGTCATTGAAACCACCTTCTACCATCCTACAATCGTTGGCCACTATTGGTCTAATGCTTCTGCCAAGGTTTAATGAATAGCACAATATGCAGCAAAGTATGACAACTCTCTTAATATGTGTAGGACAACTAATCAACCCTTTAAGGTGTCATAAAATTGTATATTAATTACTTCAGTCAGACAACTATGTTCATAAAATAGAGAGTCTAAATAGTGACACAAGTCATACTGTTTTTAAATGGTAAAAACTGTAAGTCTACTAAGTACTAGAGCATTTGTTACTCATTGCTGAAAAGGAAATAAGCAAAGAAATGTATGGTTTATATTATATTAGAGAGTCTATCTTGTCTTAATAACATACTTAAATTAAACCATTTATATTTTGTAATTGATACTAAGACTTTGCAGTAGAATGCAATAAAGATAAAGACCTCCTAACATTGACTTAGCTAGTATTTGGCATATATTTCAAATGAAAACAGTGAGAATTATATATTTATCAAACTTTTTATATCATCTTTTGATGAACACATTATAACATTGTATAAAAATTGTGAGTAACAAAAGGGATATGTCTCAAATAACTGAACATTATCATGTCCTGCCATTCGAGATGTTTAAAAAAAAAAAATTAAAAAAAAAGTATATATATATATATATATATTGACCTATGTTACTGCATAAATCTTTAAGAAATTACATATGTTTTCTCATGATTGGCAGTGGAGTTTTATGGTGTCAAGTTGCCAGCCAGGCACCCGACCTTCCACAGAAGGCACAAACACACCCACACACTCACACCTAGGGCCAATTTAGAGCGTCCAATCCACCTACTGCATGTCTTTGGGATGTGGGAGGAAACCTGAGCACCTGGAGGGAAATCCACATGACCACAGGGAGGACATGCAGACTCCACACAGAAGGCACCCCAGTCAAGAATCAAAAGTGGAAGTATAGTCATTATCAAACCTTATATTTTTCCCATTGAGTTGTATTGGATTTCCTGACCAAGCTGTTCTCACTACTAGGTTTTTGTCCTGTGTTGATAAAAACTTTACTATAATATATCTCACTGCAGCTGGATTTTTGGAAAGAGAAATGTTACCTAGAGACCTGTGAGCCCTTTCTATCCCAAATGAGAAGGACTCAGGAAGGTTCAATATCTTGGACAGCCATTCATTTAAAAACAGGATCATATTACTTCCTCCATTTTTTGGGTAGCCCATATATTCTGATATTGTTCCTTCTTGATCTGGACTCCAGATTGTCTACTTTCTCCAGTAATTGGTTGTTTTGTTTTAGAAGGAATTCTATCTAAGTGTCATTTTCCATCTGTCTCTCATCAATGTTATTTACAGTTTCTTCTATGGCTGCTATTTGTTCAGAATGTTTAGTAATATGTTCTTTTAGGTCTTCTATTTGTTTCTTACTTTCCTTTTTCATGTTCTCCATATTTTTTTTTTCTAAATTGTCCATTTTCACAGAGAGGTCATGTATGCTGGAGATAATTGTATGAAGTCCTTTTTTATGGAACTGTTTTGAGGAGAGGCTCTCGTATGACTCATGGTTTTATCCAGTTGTACTAAGCTGTAGAACTTCTGACAGGAAATTTCTTGATAAAAGTTTCTGAAAACTCGGGTTTCTTCTTTGTAGGTAATCCACACTATCAAGAAGTATAACTTGTGAGAAAAAACTTTGAAGTTTTTTAAGTTAGAACATAAAAATCCTGTCAGAAACAATATTTACAGAAAAGTACAGCTATCACTTAGGCATCTTAGCCATGCCCTCTCTGTGTGGGAATTTTTGATGGGTGTCATGAGCCATGGCTTCAGTGCATAACTTGCATCACCCAGTAGATGGCCTTATGGAACATCTCCCCTAACAAACCTTATGTAAAGCTACGAGGTGTATCATATATGTAAGCCATGGTAACTGCCTGGGTTGCCTGCACACACATTGAAGATGATCCCTCAGGCATTACAGACAATCTGGCAGTTGAATGAGTGGAACCCCTTCCTGTTGATGTATGTTATTCCTTGTTCAGCAGGTGGGGCTTTTATTTCTATGTGAGTGCAGTCTGTGCCCCCAAAACATCAGGGAAGTGTGCTACAGAATAAATTTCCTGTATTGTTCTTGTTCTCACCTCTGGTGTGCATGGAAAATGGATGTACTCTCGTGCATGTTCTAGCATAGCATTAAGACATTGGTGCAATATTATGGAGGCTGAGGCCTGTGACACCCCTAGTATATCCCCTGAAGGGCCTGGAATGTACCAGTAGCTAATATCCTTAATGCTGTACATACGTTAGTTTACAGTGGCATATGTTCTCCTTGATTTTCCCTGGGTCTGAGGTGGGCACGGCAGAGGTTGTAGAGTTCCTGTAGTGTTTCTCTATCTTCTACTGCTCTAATATTTCAGTATCATGCAGTCCATGACATGTTACAGAGGTTCTGAACACTTTTTTTTTCTCCTTGGATGTGGTCTGTCAGAAATAGTGGCAACATAGATTTGAGCATGTTGTACACATGCTAGTCAATGGCAATAGTCCCTGACACTGCTTATTGTTTTCTATGTGAGATGGTGGCTGTATTACAGTAGGTTTTGGGGTTCATGGCAAAGAGCTACACCAAGTGTACATGATTGCTTTATAGCTTCCTGAATGGCTCTGCCCTCTTGGATTGGTTAATTAGCATGTAATTCAGTTAGTTATGCTTTCATTAGCATACTCTGCCGTTTATATTTGTTTTGCCTGATCGTTTAATAAATACAAAATAGTGCTTTACCATGTGAGTGTCGTGCATGGTAGCAAGCTCAAAGTTTAGCTGTTCATAAATCTGGCCCTGAATCACATAAAAGAGACACCATATGGTACCAAAGCAATATTAGGCAAACAGTACACCTCTGGGAAGAATGCTGCTCAGTTTGAAACCACTGCAAAAACTAATAATCTACCCTAAAAAATATAGAAATAATTAAATACAAATTTACACAATTCTGAAAAACAAAAAAAATTGCCTTCTTTTTCCCCAAAGATATTGCCTGTTCAAACTCAGTCAATAAATATCAACTGATTAGGCGACCACTTTGCCATTGTATAAATTAAAATAGAAAACAAAGACTGCAAATTAAAATGGATTTTTCTGCTTAAAAAAAGAATTTCACTCCATTGGTATCAGAATTGGTAAGGCAAATCCCTAGACCCCCACAAACTGAACTCATTGAATCACACGTCACTCTAGACAGGATTAATTATCAATTAATAGCTAGTTACAGAACACCTTATTTATTCCCCGATGAACATGTAAGATTCCTCAGTGTTCTAAATGATCTCCTCATTAACCTAACACTTCCATTATTTTGAGCGACTTTAACTATCCTTCAGTAAATTGGGACACATACCTTTAAAGTAGGATATGCCAAAAACATCCTAGACTTTACAAGCAAAAACTCCCTTCAATAGACAGATCTACTGCAGAAAACAGCATTGTTAACCTGATTCTTACAAATATGGATGCTTCTTGCACTACTCTTCTGGTATCTCCTTTCCCAGTGAGGTCCTGCCACAAACTTGTGTCTTTCTCCTTTAAATTCCCAAATGTTCAATACTCCATAGCCCACTGTACTTTAGGACAGCAAATACACCAACCTCAATCTACTCTATCAAGAAATACCAAAGTTCAAGTATGACTGAACCACTACTGACCTAGATGCAACAGCAAGCTTCACTATAGAATTTTCCACCCATTTATAAAAATGTGTAGCAGAATCTTCCAGAACCAAGGATCAAGGAAAATTCATAAATAAACCACAATAAATAAAGTCTGCAATAAAAGAAAGTCCTTAAATTATACAACAGATCCAAAACTGATCTTCTAAAGGAAAATGTCAGAAGCATTGCAAAAAATCTGAAAAAAACCCACTAGCAGTCCAAAACAGGAGGCCCTGAACTTAGGTTGTTTTCTGAAGTCAAACATAAGTATTAATCCTTCTTTAGTTATATTAGAAAACTAAGAAACAATTTTGTGTATTGCTCTGACCTTAGTAATAATGATGCCCTTATTTTGACTTAACAGACATTGATAATATCGTTGCAGAAAATTGTTGCCAGTTTTGCCCCAAACGAGAGTTCTATCTAAAGCCCTGAAATACCTGAACCCCTTACTCCCCCAATGATTCCCTAAAGATCATTTATTGAAATTGCTAACCAAGACCAAACAATATTTCCTCTGTGGGAACTGACAACATACTTGGTTGCTTAATTTAATAGCATTAAGCATACCCTTAATGACCCACTCCTTAAACTGTTCAACATAAGTTTGGTCTTTTACCCGATGAGTGGTGCACTGTAAGGGAGATACCCCTCCATAAGGGTGGCCTTACAACTGACCCAGTAAATTACAGATCTGTCATTCTCATAAGACTCATCTCCAAAGTGATGAAATGTATTATAATGAACCTTATATACTATGATTTCAAGGAAATTAATAGACTCGACCCACAACAGTTTCTTTATTTGAGGATAGATCACATCTAGTTAATCTGGTAAACATCTTTGAAAATGGTTATGTAGGCTGTACACATGGTGTATCATGACTTGGCAAAGGCTTTTAAAATCATTCACCATGCTGGCATCATACAGAAGCTAAATGCTTTAAACAGCTACCTTTACATGGTAGGATACACAGCAAACTGGCTAAAAGAAACAATACAGTGCAAACTGAAGGTGCCTCATCAAAAAGTGGTATCCATCAGGGCTTGGCAATGGGACCTCTCCTCTTTGACCTTTATTTCTCATACCTCTAAGCAGAGAACCAAAACCTCTGGGTAGCAAAGTTTGCAGATGTCTGTAAATTGGGAGCTGTTGCTAAATCACTATCTGACACCAATATCCTAGTAAACTTCTGGTGTACTATAAATAGGCTCAAACTAAAAGTTAAAAAGTGTAATGGCATCAGTTTTGGTAGACAACCCCTTCCATCATCATAATAATGTAGAACAACATACCTCTACAAAATGAAAATGTAGTCAGGGACATGGTAAATTGGGTTGAAAACTCCCTGCTATTTCACCATCAAATGATGATGGTTGTCAGGAAATCCTTTTATTTAGCACAGCTAATTGCCTAAAGAATATAATCATGGTTTAAAGAGGTAATCATTCCTTATACTCGGCACTGGCCAGACTATCAAGTATGGTGCCTTAATCAAGATGCATCTCACTAAAAAAATGAAACAATTAGCAAACCCTCAAACGTTCCTAACAAAAAAAAAAAAAAAAAAAAAAAATCACAGGCTAAGGTCTCTGAACAATCAAAACAGGCTTAGAGTACTCGAGTACTGTCCCGTTATTTAGTGTTGTATGGACTTTTGATGGGAGAGCTGTCTTGTTTGCCATGCCATCATACCATTAGAGACCTGACTGTGCCAGACATTCTGTATCTCTGTTAAATCCAGGGACCTAAATCTTCAACCATAGATATATAAAACACAGTGGTGTGGAGGGCTTATAACCTACCATCTCCCTAACCTCTGGAATAAACTACACCTGCCTGTTAAGAAGTGCAGTTCACTATCTTCCTTTAAAAATAGCTTAGATGACTGGATGGGTTTTCATAAATTTATTCCAGGATTGACAGGTATGGCCCTCCTGAAGAAAGGAGGTGCATCTTGAGGTAGCATACTGATGATTTATAAATGATTATTAGATTCAGTAGCCATGGAATATTTGTGAATCTATAAAGGCATTTGCTTTTCATAGTTTGAGAAGACCCTGATTCTGAAACCAAGTCAGAGCATGCACCAATGCTTACCCAGTGTTATTTCTTGGTCATGTTAGAAATGTCAGGATATATAATTAGTTTAGTCAAACAGGTAACTTTTATCCATAGCAACATAACAACTCAACAGAAATGATGTTAACACTTCAAACCCCTAGCAGCAACTGGCTATAGCTTAAGAATTACAATACATTATGGGGTATGTACATTCTTAAAAGGGTAATGTCCTACATTAGTCTTAAAACTGCAGTGACTGGTATACTTATACACCATATATACAAATGTTCTAGCAGTTTTCTTCTACTTATCATCACATACTTAAATTCAACTTTAAATAATTCTTAAAAGAATTGTACTTCCTTTCTTGAAATTAGCTACATCAATCTTTTCTTAAGACACCACCTCTTTGCACCCATCCCATAAAATAACAACCAACTTAGCCAATCACTTCATCACTGTAAAACTTAAAATACCCACACCACAACTCAGTCTAGTCATTCACATGTCTACTCCAATAATCTAATTTTTTTTGAGAGGGGCACAGATGTCATTTAAGTGAAATGGTTATCATGGATAACAATATATGTTATGCATAACAATATATGTTATGCATATGTATAATAGTAATTGATGTGTTAAGACTAATGTATAGTGTTGCCCTTTTATGAATGTACATACCTCATAATGCATTGCAATTCACACTATCAACCATTTTTTTTAATGGCTTACAAAAGTCAAGCAACATGGTTGTCCTGGCTGTGGTGGCCTGCATCTCAAATTCCAAGATGCATGCTACACTTTCATCCCTAGTCAACACATCAATGGTGTCTGAGTCTCGTCTGGCTCCTCCTAAGACTGATAGATGGCATTGACCACATTAGTTATTCTTGTTTACTGTAGGATCTTCTTTCTATTAACTCTTTCCAAATTACTTGAAAAGCCTGTATACTGCCAACTAACCAGTTAGATAAACCACAATTTTTCCCTGATAAGTCTTCTCTGAAAGTTACAGTACCACTGTTACCCTCCTTGATTTCACTGACAGCATGTTCTAAAATGTAGACCAGGGCAGGCTATTAGGTGCAGCCATTTTTTGACCTTCCAACAGCTTTAGCCTCACCAACTGCTCTGTGTAGATCATATGTTGTGATCCCTTCATTTGTCCATTGGCTTTTCAAGTTGGTGTACCTTAAGGCTAAAAACTAGGACCCCTACTGTTTGGTCTTCATAAATAACATATCTAGCATTCCCAATATCATCCCAACATTATTCAGTTTCCTATATTATCTTGCCAATCTCATATATTTGTTCTTCTCATCCAAGTACTAATACAATCAGCACAACTACGGGGTTTATTGGGTTGTTTATTTTATTATGATGTGCAGCATGTTTTGAATAGTGGTTTTTAAGTTTCCTCTGAGGTGTCTTAGCAGGAACTATTTGAAGCCTCAACTGGAGCTTAACCAATGAATAAGACCAGTAATTCTGATTCCAGTGATCTGTCAATTCTTGTTAAGCTATTTACCCAGTGGGTTTTGAAAATGGATAGGGAGAAGACAGTCAGGGCCTCTGAAATCTGTTAGCTATACAGCAAGCAAAGCCACAGATAAATGCAAGGAGCAATTTGCAAACAGACTGAAAATTTGTCCTTGCATCATGATCCTCCAACCACTCAGCTGGTAACGGCCGATCCACTCATAGTAAAACAGCCTTGGTTGAGTGCTTGATAAAGGAACCTACATTAAATACTATAGGTGGGTCTGTAAACAGTAATGATATGCTGAGAGACAAACTTAAGTGATTTGAAAAGCTTTCATACAAATTTAGGAGTTTGCAACTTGAGATGCTTTTAAAGGGACTGCTCAGCATGTAGAGTCTCTAAACGTTTGAGGACATGGAAGTTCCCCAATGGTAATGAGTAGGTTTCAGTAATGCACATCAAATTATTGGAATGTGTTGACAAGACTGGAATGGAGCTAATGCCCATTTTAATTAAGAGCAATTGCAGTTGGTAAAGTTAACTACTGACATTGAAAAGTTGAAAAAGAAAATTGCTAATGACTTTTTGTTCCCTACCATTGAAAATTATTTTTTTCAGATTTTCAACATGGTCAACAGAAAATGTAAAATATAAGGAAAAGAAAAAGTTGGCACATGACAAGGAAGACTATGAAAGGAAAAAAAGCATACCCTGATTCAGCTGACATCTGAACCAACAAGCCAATGTCAACTGATGAGGTACCTTGGGAGGGAGACAATGCAACCACTGGGACATATGAGGAAGAAGGTGATACCTCTGAAAATGAAGCTTTTTTATAACCCAATTTGTGGAGGCCCCAAAAAAATAACCCAGAAGCACCAGACCAATGTTGCATTCAACATGGGGGAAGAGACCCAATTCAACAATTGTTATTACTCCAAGAAATCATATTCCAAATGAAACAGGGGGAGAGGCAGAAGCAGGAATCAAAGATGCTGTATATTTCAACAACAAATATGATGGTCATAAATACTGCAACTGCATCAGGTAACATCATTGAAATCAACAACTTGAGAATGTATAATTACAGTCATTTGAATAGTGACAATAATTTTGCTGATTTATTTTTAAGAGGTTTTACCTCTGTTCCCCAATGTGGGCTGAATCTAGTGGGCACATTAGTGCAGTTAAAACTTTACAACAGGAAGTTGAATTTAAAATTGCTTTTTGGAGGTAATGGCAACCACTAGGATATGATAATTTTAAAGAGATCAAGCAGATTTAATCCACCCCTTGCACCTCTCAAATCTATATATGAGAGATTATGTAAAACTGACAGCAGATGGTTGTACTCAAACAATAAGAAGCATTTTTTTTAATTTAACAGACAATTTAAGGAGATTGTTACATCCTTTATCCAGAGATAGATTCATTTGGATCATGAAACCAGATAAGGTTCGAGGGGTAGTGGTGATGAACAATCACAACTACTCTGTTAAAATGCTTGAGTATTTGCATTATGGTACTTATTTTAGATCAACATCCAGAAATTACATTAATTATCCTTTCAGTAAAATTGGTCCCTGGTTGAATTAAGTGGTTTTTGAATTTGAATTGTCTCCTGGTTTGGTTATGTTTCTCAAAATTGACCAGCCAGTCATACCAGACATTTCTGGAACCCCCAAAAACACAAGGACTAGATTGATCCACTGCTGCATCCATTACTGTTTTTTGCAGGATCTGTAACTAAGCCTTTGTCTTTGTTGGCTGACAGCAGATTAAAAAAAGGTTTTAAGGACAAACCACACATGTTTAGGGATTCATGGGATTTTTTTACTCCAACACCACATACTTTGAGAACTGTACATTTGTTACCATAGATGTGAAGGACCTGAGTTTGGTAACACCCTGTGTGTTTGGAATAGATTGGTTTTTACCAGGCTATCAGTAGTGATGTGTGTTTCTTTCAAGTGAAGACAGTTTGAATATTCATGCGTGAGTGGGGACAGTGTTAAAAAAACAATTATATGTACTTTGAAGGTTGCAGTTCTTTTGTAAATATTTACAGATCAAGGTTAGTTTAAAACATTAAAATTACTATTTCTTTTCTTTTTTCTCTTTTGCTGATAGGAAAAGTTAGGCTTTTAGACTTTTTATTTGAATCCTTTGGCATCAGCACTAAATTAATATGCATTGCAATCTGGTGAAGTAGGTGGACTCACAAAATTTGACTGAATTAAATTTTTATTAAGCAACACTTTTAAAGCAAAAGTATATAAATGTGTAGAAACAAAATAAAATAAACTGTTTTAGAATCAATTACCTTTTAAACATAGACACTGTGAGTACTGTATTTTTTATTTACTTACTTTCTTACTTATCCTCATAATTGACACCGAAGAAGGGAATTAATAGAACATTTATTAGGTGAAGAGTGTAGCTTTTATATTAATTCAAACAATAGAATATGATAAAAAAGGTTTATCTAGTCACTTGTGTAGATACATTTTATTTATAACTACGCTTCCCACATCATCAAAAATGTATTACCATCCTTGGCATGTCAGCAAACATTTATTACCATCATTGATACTTCAACATTTCTACAGAAATTCCCTAAACCCACCAAAATCATCCCCAAAAATCTACCCACCCAAGAAAATCTCTTATAAATTGAGTAAGTTATTATAAAAAGAAATAATGATAAAAGAGTAAAAATCAGTAAAACTGTAACCATAAACGAAATTATTGAAAAAACACATCTGATTATATCTAAAACTAACTAAACTATAAAACTTAACTTTTAGTATACTACTAAATTCATCAAAAAGATCTGATACTAAAAAAAAGGAAAGAAGATTTATGTGTACAAAACCAGCTATAGGACACAGTATTCATAAAAATTTTCAGAAACTACCTAATACCATATTCAGTAAACAACTTGGTTGATTCTCACAGCCAATTGAAATCAATAGCAAACAGTAACAGTAATTCAGACCTTGAAAATGAGGAAAAACAATAAAAACAATATATTATGAGTCTGCTTTGTGCAATAAATAAATATATTGTACTGTAGGATTAGGAAACTATGTTTGGGACTCATGGCTCTGTTGACAGTGCTACCCTACTGGTGACAAAGATTGATTTTTGAGCATCAATTACCCAAGGCTCAATACACAGAGAATTGTAGTGCCTCCACAGAAAATCACTGTCAGTGAGATGTGTTGGCAGTGATGCTCTTTTTCTGGTAATTTTCCCATGTTTTGACTTGGTGCAATAATGGAGTTGGTATATATAAGTTCATAGGGTGTATTTCTAGAGGAATTGTTTTACAGAGAGTTAGAGGATTCCAATCTTCAGCAGGCTGAATTTCAGCAACACATAGTGGAAGCCTTTGCCACTCATCTCAAAACTCTTTCCCTAAACCTATGGTATAAGACAATTAATTTATTACACCTAGAACCCCATATATCATATTTATCAGCATTATGTGTACACCATCAACCATTCCACAATATTCTACCTGCAAAACTCATTATCAGAACTAGGCTTCATTCATACCAACACAGAGAGAAAAAACCTGCACTCACTAAACACAAACAAAAATATATACTTTCATACCACAAATCAGGTACAATCACATAAATCAACTACATAAATAAAAGTAATGAAAAATAGAATTAAACATCTTAAAGTAACAAAAATAAAAGAAACTCACAACTGGAACCAGAAAAGTGAAAAATGACATTACCAGCAAAACATATCTAAATCTAAAAGTCTGCACTAAATACAACTAAACTAACTAAACTATAACTAAATTATAAAGGTGACATACGTGAGCATAGTCCTTACTATACTACTTAAGTACCACAATATTACCAGACACTATTGACAATTGTTTAACATGGACTGACTCAAAGCCCTGTCACTATACTCTGTATCCTACTGACTACTAAGAGGTAGCCTGTGTCTGCCATACAAAGCATCCTCCAACCCAATACTGATGAATTTACTGCACATCAGCAAGTCAAATGACATCAGAAATACTCAGCCAAGGGATCTACACCTTTTCTGTAGCATCAACAAAACAGTTTGGAAGGACAGGTATATCTCAAAAATGATTCCTCTGCTGTGGAATAGACCCCCCCATCCACATAAAACAAAGTTCATCCCTGTCTATATTCAAGCGCAACTTGAATCAACAGATGGCAAACAGAAAATTTACCCCAGGACTGCCCCCAATGGACAGAGGCAGCTCCTGAATGCTTTATGCCATGCATGGGTCCCCTCAAATCATCTATGATATGATCCCAGTTATTCTCATTACAGGAAATATATAATTATTAACCATGGGATGGGTGAGGCCAATCTCTAATCAAATGGGATATGTTAATTTGAGCACAAAAAGGGAAACTGGTTAGGTTTAAAATGGCCCGGAAGGGCAGCTGGCCTAATACTTACATAGCAACCTATGAACCAAATAAAAGGGGTGGCCATGGGAGCTTCCTGTGCCCCTGTATTTGGCAACATTTAATGTGATACTGAGGAAAATACTTTGTATTTGACAGTGAAATACTTTGTATTTGACAGTGAATTTTTGTCCAGTATTATTTTATATCTTTTGGATGATATTTTATTCTGTGACTGAATTCCTTTGAAGTATGATGAATTTTTTAGATGCATTGATAGTGTAGAGTTTCTTAGTTTCACATGTATCAAGAGTAACAACAGCATTAGTTATGTGGATGTCATAGTTTCAAAAAACACAGCAGGCAGTAGATATGAATCAACCATTTTTAGAAAGCCATTTTTTTCCCAGTGGTTACCTGCATTACTCGAGTAACCACACTTTGTGGCAGAAAAAGAGTTTGGTAAAAAAGCAAATAGTGAGGCTGTCGAGGTTGGTATCTGATGATGGTTAGTTCTTGTTAGAGCTGGACAAATGTAAGATATTATTTTTGGAAAGGGCTTACTCCACTGAATTAGTGAATAACATTGCCATTGAAGTGGTCTCAGAAACAAATGACCATTTACATGCCATGTTTAAACTATTCAAGGTCTTCCGAGTTGGGATATTAACACTAACAACAATAAGCAATCTAATACCATGATCCTCACACTTAATGACAGGTGAGGTTATGAAAATTTTTTGAAAAAATGGTCAAGTATGTTTGGTCCCACTGATCTATCTCAAACTCTAGGTGAAGCTCCTACTTTTGTCTTTAAACACAATGTAAATGTTAAAAGGTTATTGGAAAGGGTCTAGTGAAGTGATAGGAAACACTGACAAAAACAGAGTGGTGCACAAGTGTGGGGTCTGCTCACAATGTAGGTTTTATTTATGAAAAACAAACTTTATTTGGCACACTTAGATACAACTCTACAACAAGAAGGATAGTTTACATTGCATCTTGCCTTACATGCCCTGCATTTTATGTAGGGAAGACTGAGCTTGCAGTATGGACTAGGAAACACACTTATGCAACAAAAAGTGTGAGAAAAAAACACCCTACGTAAACATTCAGTGGTCTGTAATAACTTCAAAAAGCTCTTGTGTTTTAATTTTGGAAAAGGTGCAGATTTCTGCAAGAGATAGAAGTTGAGAGAAAAGGGTGGAATACCATGAACTGCATTGTCATTTGTTATTAAATGCCTCTCAGACCCTAGGGTTACATTAATATATTTCTGTTAACAGTGTTAAATTAAAGACATTAAACCTGTAATTTATTGTTTATAATTCATTATTTATGATTTTTTTTATTATGGTTGTATTTTAATGTCAGAAGAAGTTTTTTTTTCTTTTATTTTTTATGTTTTGAAAATTATTATATTTTAGCAATTTTAGAGGTGACTGTCTCTTTAAAAATGGCTTGAGAGGTTTTCATGTGCAATGTGATTTCATTTTTAATGTAATTACTCTGATTATTTAAATCAAAATTGAGTCAGTGTGCTTATAATCTTGATGAAGTTCTTAACAGAGTAGAATGGAAGTGCTTAACTGTTGTGATTTATTTACTTATTTGCAATAAATTTCCACTAGATACAAATTTGAATATGTTCTTGGAAGGCATAATCACAGTGATTTATTTTAGTTCCAATGACTTTTCCTCCACATTGCAAATGTTGTCTTTATTCACTCTGTTCTTCCAGACAGTAAGTTTTATAGTATGGTGTTGGCATCAACTTGAAAATCACTCATATTCTTCAAAGATATTTATCTCTGACATCTAAAGCCTTCTGTAGTAGATGGTTGGGATTGCCTTTTTTTGCAACTCTGTACAATTCTGAATTTTCTTTTTTTCTGCTGATTGACAGCATACCTGCACCCTGGCAGCAGGTGCCATTGTATCATACATCTGGGTTGGAGACTGCACTGCCCCTCTCTGCCACCCATATTTCTACTGCACACAAAGACTAGATTTCAGTGCTATTGTTCATTATTTATTTTATTTTTTATTTTATTTTATTTTACATTTGCTGACCAGGCTAGTCTAGTTGGATATATGTCCATTTTCAGTAGAGGCCCGGTGAGAAAAGCTCCACATAGAAAACTAACAGATACAGTACATTAAAACATTAATTACAAGAATATTATGAGATGATTACATGTGTTCCAAGGTAAGAAAACATATTAAAAAAAAACTTTTTTTTTTTTTTTTGCTATGAGAAGAGGGAGAAGGATTTAGAAGTAGGTGGAAGACACACAAAGCAAAGTGATGAGCAGGAATAAGAGAACAAAGTAGTTAAAATGGGATTGGAAGAATTAGGTGTAGGGTAGTAAGTTGTTGATGAGACAGTAAGATGGCCAATCCAGTTGTTCCTGGTTACAGTAAGTCAGCCTAAATGGTAGTGGATTTCAAGTAACAGAAAGGTGGATTTAAAGTAGCAGAAAGAGAGAGATGCAAAAAAAAAAAAAAGAAGATGTTGGGCAAGACTAACAGAGGGAGATGATTAGTCAGGGTTAGTACAGGGACATAGCCAGTGAGTTGTAAGATATGATTTAAGTTTCTTTTTAAATAGTGAAGTTGAAGAAAGAGATGTAAGTTCAACAGGAAGTAGGTTCCAGCTTTTGCCTACAGTGTTAGTGAAGAGGGATATTTGAAATTATATTATGGAAAAGTCATTGTATTTACTGCTTTACAAACTTAGACTTTATGTGTTTTTCTGTGGCTTCCAGATTTCAAATCATAACCCACACTGACATTGTCTCTTCTGCTTGCACAAGGGGCTTGATGTGATGCATGTCCACAAATGCCAACATTTAAATTTGACAGTGTGTAAAAGAACAGAGATGTCTGAGGTCTACCTCAAATCTCTAGACATCTATAATGGGTGCCTAGTGTAGGAACCAGTAGAAGGGTCCCTGATGTGATCCCAGGCTGATGCCACAAGCTTGAGAATGTAAGACAGCCTGAGGACAGACATCAGTCACATCCTCTTTCTGCTAAGTATGCCCATAAGGTGTCATGTTGCAATTTCTTCTTGATAAGTGAGAGGTCAGGTTCATACCCATTTTTCTGGTACAAGAGGCTTTCAAGAGATGCATCTCCTGACAATCACTTTGGAGGAGCACCCTGAGGTGTCTTCACTGCTTTCCTGATATTTAACTATCCAGAGCAGACTAGCAACATCCTTGTGCTCACTGAGTGATCCATCGAGTCCATCTAGTACTAGCTCAGAGGACACACAGGGGACCAAATTTGTCTTCCCAGACTTCCCTCTTGAGTACTGCAGAAGTCAAGGGTCAAGGCAGGACAGATCCCTACACGTCCTCCTGTGCCTGTAGGTTATGTTGATACAAACCAGACATTAGCTATTCATCAGTTTTTTTTAATATCTGTTGAGACCTCTACTTGAAAATGTGGGAACATACTGTTAGGGGCACAGGCATGTCAAGTGTCTGGACCAGTACAAAACTCTTGTGAATGCCCCATTAGGCTCCATAGCACCATTTGCCTAACACCTGATAATGACCAATCACATCCTTAAGCCTTTTTGTGTCAGGTGAGCACAGGATATTTCACTCTAGATGAGAATGGAGACTCTCCATTAGTGTCTTGTGAAGGAGGTACAGATGAAGAAGAGGTAATCCTTGCTTCTGAGACAGAGAGTGATGAGTCCTTCTGTCTGTATATCTCCACATCAGATAAACCCTCTTCTGTGGAGACTTCAAGAACGAGTCTGTGGCTCCTTTGATGTCATATTGGAATTATTTTAGTCATTACTTCTCAAGAAGCATGAAGCCCCCCCCCACAACTTGGATTCTACCCTCATTGATGCTTTTAATGCAATATGGAAACATGTCTTCCTCTGCTCCATAGAAGTCTGATACCCTTTATAAGCCTACAGTTGAATGGAGTAACATCCTGGGAAAGACTCATTTGTCATCTCTTTGGTCCAGCATGGGTCTTATGGATCACAGAAGTCTTTACCATCCTGCTAGATAAGGAATTTAAAGCTTTGATTGTTACTGACACAATAATCTTATCCTTTCTAACATCAAGGCTTAAATCCTTAAAACATTTTATCATATTTTCCTTTTCCTTGTTGAATTGGACAGGAGACTTGTAACCCATTTTCAACATCAAGGACTTCAGTAAGTACATCTAATGCATAAAGATCTTTTTTCATTATTTGATCAGTGTAAATGTTTTATTTTCACTGTAACATACTGTACAATCCCCACACATTTGTGAACTTATAATTTCAGCACTGATTGCTTATGCAATTTTTTATAATTACATGTTTATACAATCCTAATAAAGCAGCCTCATGTCTGGAAGTTAGTACTTTCATACAGTTATTAATAACTTGCTGTTGTTAAGCATGCAAATCCAAATATCACCATCAACTATTGTTTCCAATCTTAATTTCATGTTTGATTTAGCATTATTCATTAAAGGAGAACCACACCCACAGACTCAAAAACATGTTTATTTCATCATGGTTTGGTGTTTCCTACATTTTAACATCACTCTGGGACTATTTACAGGTTTTTAAATATTTTATACATAATTTCTGTGTCTGACCACATGGGGTTTGGCATTTTGAAGTAATTCTGATTGTTTAGTCTGCCTCTAGGTATCCCAAAATGCAATGCTTGTCTGTAAAAAGTTACATCACACAGGCCTCTTTCTTCCTAAAGCTCCTGTCACTGCATTGATTTTACATGAGTACACTGCTGTCTTTCAGTCAGTTAGTTTTAAGTAACATTTCATCCTGTTCAGTGACTATTTAAAACACAAACATTGCAAATGCCACAGAAAAGACTTTCAAAGTGCTTTTTACTGCTGCTTATTTTTAGAATGGCTAAACTGCATTTTTGTGAAGCCTGAAATGCATTACGTTGACTCCTCTCCCATCCCCCTTCACACCTAGCTTCCTTAGCTGTCAAAGTGCTAAGGGAGATTTGAGCTGTTACCTGCTGTGATTGACAGCGCACAGCAGGAGACTTGACTCATGTACTGTCTCCTTGTTCTAGCTTTTACTTTCTGTATGGTAGGGGAAGGACCAGGGAGCTGTGACATCACAGCATGGGTGGGTTTTAGGACAGTCATGGTGATGTCAGTTTGGGGAGGCAACTGGCCAGAAAACTATCTGCATTCAGTGGCCTTGATGACATCAATGAATTGGAAACTGCAGCAAGAGTGGAATAAACGCTTTTTGAAAGTGAAACTACCACAGTACAGTAAGGTACTGTTCTAGTGGAGAGAAACAGTCAATTTAAAATATTTTAAATGCTGTGTTGGTTTTTATTCATAGCAGGAGCAATAAATAGTGAGAAAAAGGACAGAGAAATTGAGCATTTAATAATAGAATCCTTTTGTTGTCCTTTAACCAAAAAGCAAAAAACAAATTTTAAACATACAAATTAACTGTTTACAACCTACTTTGAGATTGTGTATTAGTAACCATATTGTTTTATATTCAGAATTTTGCAAGTCTTAATAACTGGACCAATGTCTTCTCACCTTGCACTGGAATCTACTGTATGAAACAAATGTATATCTCAGGTAATTTGCTGTGTGCCAATGTCCTTTTCAAAATCAGGTTCCATTACTGCATCCCAAACAGCCCTTTTTTTTTTTACTATGGAGATTTATGCCTGAACTTTCATAGTTTTCACTTCCATTTTTTAATATCTGCAATTATCTTTTGCAACTGTCTCATTGATTGTTTGTCTTTGGTTTTCCATGTTTTAGTTATAACCTTTTAAGCCATTATAAACATTAAAATGAAGAAAGCTTTCACCTCTTGGTCCATCTCAACAAAACATCTCTGTACTGAGACTGAATTATATTCTAAGTATAAAATATAAAACAACAGATTATTAAATCATATTTGTATTGAAGCAACTTTGTATGTTCCCAAAATATATGCTTCCAAGAACCGCTTTCTGAACCATCAGATCTCCAACATATGCCTCTTGTCAAGTTATACAGTGGTATACAAATATTTGTGTAAGCATTTCTGCAAAAGTTCTAAATTTTCTCTCAATATAGTATATTATCTTCTTAAATATAATAGTGCCTTATATGTTCTAGTTATTCCTCGTTTTTAGTCTGCCATTTCTGTTTTGACCTCAGTTATAAAATGTATTATTTGTGATTTGACAAAATTACTAACCACCTCCTCATATGTTCCTTGAACTCTAATATTAAACCAGTATATGCACGTTTATCTAACTTCAGTGATTCAAAAAAAAGTATAGCTTCCTCCATTTCCATTATATCATCTTTTAACATCCACTCCGAAAATCTTGGTGATCAAATTGCAAATTGAAACTGTTTCCTTTGAAATGCCAGCATCAAGCACTAGAGTCTCAATGCTTGTATGCTTGTGCATTTTGATAAACTAGTATATATATATATATATATATATATGTGTGTGTGTGTGTGTGTGTGTGTGTGTGTGTGTATGTATATGTATGTATTGTATATATGTATGTATGTCTCTCACTATATATATAGATATAGATTAGATATAGCTCTCTCTCTCTCTCTCTCTCTATATATATATATATATATATATATAACAACCTTTTGGGAATCACCAAACCACCCCAACCCTTCACTTGTACTGCAGTTGATAACAATGAGCTGTAGCAAAAAATTAAATGGATTGTAACAGTTAAAAACCTTTATTTCCACTTTTGCTTCAATACCATTTGTCTGTATTCCACTACTGCTAATTCTGAAGAAAAACTGTAAAAAAGATTTTAAATAACTTCTTATAACATGCTTAATTCTGACAAATAAACATACTTTGGCCATATTAAAGGAAACATTTGGCAGCAGTACAGTATGTTTAGAAAAAAATCCTGTTTTAAGAAATGTAGCAACATCATCTCTCTCTCTTTTGTAGCACTACAATTTTAATTGGTCACTTCTTTGCAGATCTGTGACATTCATCTCTGTTTAAACAAGTGATTTTTGAAGCAATTCAGCTAAACTGCAGCAGAGTTTGCTGTTAATGCCATATTTCCAGAACACAATGAGTACTCCAGATAATGGGCCAGATTCATTAAGTGCCACACTAAGTGCAGCTATCATGTATATGGTGTGGCGTGCTGTGCACATGATAGCATGTTATTTGGTATTCATTAAACAGCTCTAAACTAAACAAAACAAAAGTAAATGGCAACAGAATTGTACAATTCTCCATGTATGTTCTGAAGAAGGGCTAGCTGTGGTGCTGTCCCACCACACTCCTGCACAACCCTGTAAATTCCTGCATTCTTTCCCCAGTGTCCTACCCTCTGCTTGCCACCCCCATTTTCATCACTGTTCTAGCAACTCCTTTTTCACACATTTAATGTGGTCAAAAATAGAATCACACACAGCACACCTGGCCATAAATGGACTGTGAAAAAGCCTTCACTTTTTGTCCTCAGCATTTGCATGGAGGTTGGCATTGCACACCAGTGCTGAGTGACCATGAATTAACTTTCTATAGCAAAAGGTGAAGATTTTAGTTTCCAAATCAGTAGTCTGGTTACTTTTGTGCAAATGTGCTTAAATCCACTGTGCTATGGGAATACAGTGTAAAGGCAGAGTAAAGACACTACTTTGAAACAGTTACTTTAACAGCTCTTAGGCTGCAGAATGTAGTGAACTAGAAGTTCCTATGGGGCATGGTGAGATAATTCCCCTGTCTGTAAATTGAAGTTTTTACTTAGTATCATGGGTTGTCACCTCACAGAAAGACGTTGTCCTGTTCGATTCTCAGCTAGAGCATCTTCTGTGGGGAGATATGCATAAATGGACCTTCGTTGAAGGTTGTGCGTCAGGGCTGGCAACTCGGCACGTAAAAATCTACTGCCAATCATTAGCAGACCGGACTTCCGCTGTGGTGACCCCTAACCGGGAAAAGCCAAAAGACACAACAACTTAGTATCATGAATTCAATTACAGCTGTATGTAAAATTCTTATTTAATGACATTTTATATTCTTGTTTATTTAAAAACACACCTTTATTGAATTAACACTTGTGACATAGGCAATTTTACATTTATATAAAAGTAATCAAACTGTAGTAACAAATTAACAAACATTATACTTTACATATATTGCTATATATCATAAATTTTAAGCAACATTAGGTAAATTATTCCATTTCTGCCCTTTTTTAAACAAGAAACATCTTTATTAAACCATCACTTATGATATAAGCAATCATACATTTATATAAATAAAAGCAAACCTCACCGACACAATCCTAGTTGCAAGCATTTTATATCACAAACCATACCAACACATTCCCAGTTGCAAACATTATACATCACTTATAATCTAACCAATAATTTTCAGTCAGACATTAGATAGCTCATTTAAGTCCAGTCTTCTTGTAAATCTTATTCCTCCCCTGTATGTATTGTTCCCATAATTCCCATTTCTTCCTATATAGTTTGCTCCTACCCTTTTTTAAAGATCTCAATTCCAGTTTTTTTTATCTACTACATTCTCCACTTATAATATAGTTGGTTTAGATTTTGATTTCCATTTTCTAGTAATTGCTTTTTTGGCAACCACCATAATTAGACACAGCAAGGCCTTACCATTCCTAGGCAATTCTGATTCAGTATCATAGCTCAGAAAAATAATTTCCATCTTCACACCAATCCGCCCACCCAGCATCTCTGACATTGCATCACACAGGAAATCATTAAAGTTCACCAACCCACGGCACTCAGAAAATATGTTCCCAAGTACCTCTTTCTTCCCTTACACACCTCCAACATTTGTTGTCTACCTGAGGAATAATTCTCTGGAGTCTACTTGGGGTATACAAATATCTATGTAAACATTTCCAAAAAAAAAATCCTAAATATTTAGATTTTGTTGCATATTTGGGAGACATACGTATATTTTCCCATTGTTTATTTGGAGATTGCTTATCCAGTCTGTCTTCCCAATCCTTTCTAACCTCCTGCGATTGATTCTTATAGTTATCATGCACTATTTTATATGGTCTGCTAATTATTCCTTTTTTAATGGCAGTTTCTGTTCTAGATTCTGCTGAAAACTCTACCAGTGCTGGTCTTTCATTTAGGACCCCCTATTGCTTTCTCTTTGCCTATAATCTGATATTAATCCTTGATAGGGAAAGCAACCTCTAATCTGCAGTGCAAATGAATTCTTGGCCTCTTTCCATTCTATTACCTTTTCCTCTCTAGTTATTTGCTCCCAATATCTTGGTTCATTTGCCAGTTTTCTCCAATAAATTCCAGCCCCCTCTTGCATATTGTCTATATCCCTAATTGCAGTCATCCCTATTGGCAGAATCTCCTTTCTCCATTCCCATGTTGGCTTGGTTCTTAGAATACTTTCTGCTACTTTATGGATATAATACTTTGTATGATTATTATTATTCTCCTTAAAGGCCTGGATCCAAATTCCCAGTCTCTCCTTGTTTCTTGAGCTTCCCCCTGTTTCAACATCGTCCCTTTCTACTTTGAATTATAGTTTTCTGCTTGTGGTACATGTATGAGCTTTACCTGTGTAGCTCTGAAATACCCCTTCAAATTGGGTAATCCCAATCCACCCTGTTCTACTGGAAGAATCAGCTTATCCCACTTGACGCTTGCCATCATCCCCTCTCAGATAAAGTCCTTCAGCTCTTTATTAATTGCTGTCCACAATTTCTCCTCTGGTTGATAAAAATATGCCTGACCTGTGTATAAGACTAAAGAGACTAAAAACATTTTGACTGCTTCTATCTTACTATCCATATAGGTTCATAGGTTCATAGTAGGCTATCTGCCCTAGGGCATTTGTAAGCCTAGCCATCATGTGATTGGCTTTCACCACCCTTGAATTGAGTTTACTGTGCCCTTTTTAAGGTTTTTTTTACGGTGCCTCTGTCTAGTAGAGACACAGAAGTAATCCCCAGGGTAAACCCATGATCTCCCATTCACTCATCAAGATTCCTCTTGAAGAGAGTCAGTGAAGGACTCTGCCTAACATGGACCGGGATTTTATTCCAGAGCGAAGGGAGCCACTGGGTTATGAATCTGTCCCTCCAGCATGTCCTGTTTATTTCTATGCTGAGGTTCAGGTCCCTTGATCACGTAGCTCTAAGGGATTTGGATTTTCTGAGGTAGAGCATGTCCATTAATTCCGGGTTGGACATAGCTTTATATGTCAGGCATAGATCGCCTCTAAGTAGGTGGTATGCAACTGAGTAGAGCTGGAGTTTATTTAGCTGAGCAGCATATGGCATCTGTTTGAGTCCCTTGATCCTCTTTGTGAGGTACTTTTGGGGTCTTTCCAGTTGCTGCAGGTGCCGGGTAAGGTACATCCCAAATGGGGCATTGCATTCTATTATGGGTCTGATGAGGGATGAATAGAGGGGCACAATGACCTCCTTTGATCTAGATGTGAATCCTTTCATGATAAGGTGGGCTATGTAGAAGGTCTTTCTAACCACATTGGCAATGTGGTTATCAAAGGAGAGATTACTATCAACTTGGGTCCCCAGATCGATCCCTAATTACTTCTCCCTTGCTTAATGGATTACCGCCTATGTAGTAATTTGTGGGCATTTTGTTTTTGCCAAAGGGTATGACTATACACTTTTTGGCGTTTAGCTTTAGGCCATGGCGCTGGCACCAGTTATCCGTCTCTGTGAGACCCTTTTGGAGGATGCTTATGTCAGCTGGGGAGTCGATTATGGCACCCAGTTTGCAGTCATCTGCAAACTTTGTCAGCCACAGTCCTCCTGTGTTAGCCTGTACCTCAGAAAAGTATATACCGAACAAGAGAGGTCCTAGGACTGAGCCTTGTGGGACTCCACTTGTAACTGGTTTCGAGTCTGACATGGCACCAGCAATTCTGACCATGTGGGTTCTGTCTTTGAGTCAGTTTGCAGCCCATGTTAGGACATAGGGATTTATATTTAAGCTGGAGAGCTTATCTATGATGCCCGAGTGGGGTATTGTGTCAAAGGCTTTTGCGAGGTCCAGGTAGGCTGTGTGGACTACCTTCCCTTCATCAATGGCCTTTGTGACTGTTTCAAAGAAGTCTACCAGGTTCAAGAGGCAGGATCTGCCCTTAACAAAGCTGAATTGGGTAGGATCCAATGTCTGCAGGTCCCCAATGTCTTTGTTTATGAGTTCCATGATGATCCTCTCCATAGCTTTGCAGAACAGACTAGTCAAGCTAATGGGGTGATAGTTTCCAGGATCTGTAGAGGCACCACCCTTGTGGAGTGGAACCACTGTTGCTGTACGCCATTCTTTGGGTACATATCCTGTGGTAAGGCTGAGATTGAACAGCAGCTTTACGTGAGGTTTTAGCTTTTCTTGGAGTTTATGCAGGATGCAACCAGGGACACCGTCTGGTCCCATTGATGCTGTTTTTTTTGCTTTGGAGAGGGCTGCTTTCACCTGAGCATCTGTGATGTTTGGGAGGCATTTCCACCCTATTTTTAAACTCCACCTTAATTTTATCCCACTCCCTAGCTATATTTTCAGAAGGAATTATTATCCTCTCTAATAGCTCCTGAATAACCTTCACTACCCATTCCTTAAATTCCTTTATTTTCAACAGATAGGCGGGAAAGCGCCAGTGTCTCATTTTTATTTCATTACCCTGTGTTTTTATTTTAGTTATTATTGGCCCATGATGTGAAATATTTATTGGGTGCGTGTCAAGACCTTCAATTAAATGCACATGTTCCTCTGAAATGTAAATTCTGTCTAGCCTAACCCAGTTTTTATATCTTGGAGAGCAGTATGTAAATCCACTCTGAACTCCTATTATTGAATCCACGTCTTCCATGCCAAACATTTTCATAAATTTCTTCAAAAATCTACCCTCCCTTGTTATACTTTCCCTTCTGGGCCTCCAGACACATCTTCACTTTGGAAATCACATTCCAGTCCCCATCTATAAGTAATATTCCTTGCTGAAAATTATTATTTATCCTGGAATTTTCTTAAGCTCCATTATAGCAGTTTTAGGTGGAATATAAATACATGCCAGTGTAATCCTCCTCCCTTGCCAGTAGCTCCTTAGCACTACAAATCTGCCATTGTTATTTTATTTTTTTTTTGTCTTCTGTCACTATTGGATCTCCTCTTGCAATTAATATAAGTACTCCTCTTTTCCTTTGTCCTAGATATTCCACTGAATAACCATCTTGAAAAACTTTCTTTATCAAATTCACATGTTCAGTTCATTCTAAGTGTGTCTCCTGTAACATAACTATTTGCACTATACATTTTTAAGATAATTTACTACTCTTTCTTTATTGTGTTTACCTGTGACCATCATTGCATTAAAAAGTCATTATTCCCACATTTTATGTATAACACCTTTTTTGTCAAATGTCTAGTTTCAGTGTTTGTGTTACATGCATACAATGTTTATGACATTTTATATTCCTATCATATACTGCAAACGTTTGTATTTATCTCCATTTACAGCACTTCATTAACATGGTATTTGAAAAGTGCAGCAAGAAGCATTTGCACAAGCATTACATCCCCAAATGGGAGACTTAGTAAGTCATCCTTATCCTGCTTATATCTTAATGTTGGTTGTAATCTCCTACCCCTTCTCGCTCCTTATAGTAAGAACGTTATTGTACAGAGCATGACTGAGTAATAATGAGGAAATAAGTCAGAGCAACACACCATGCAGAATGTCATCTCATTCCCTCATGCCAGATGTTATGCAAGGAAAATGTAATCACGTCATCATTACTCTGAATAAAAGCATTGCTGTGTGAGAAGTTATCATACCCTTTTGTAATAGGAAACAACATCTGTACATGTGCACAATAGATGTATTTGATAACAGTGCTAGTTGACACCAGTAATGGGTGGGTTTGAACTAAGCACCCAACATCACAAGATAAAGATTAGTGCCTGAATTGCAAGCACCACACAACATGTTGAGGTACAGCTGGGACAGTGCACATTTAAATGGATGACATCATCACTATTTATTTGCTGGATGTTTATGCTAAAAAGTGATCAAAGTGCACAATAATACTGCACAGCCACACATCATATATGTATTTGAACAGTAGTATACACAGTATGAGGATGAAAGACACACAGCTGGCCTTAAACATCCTAAATATGTAGTTATACAATGTACAAAGCACAGTATCAAGAGTCACACAACACAGGAGAATTTGCACTCCAACTGTGAGATACTGTGGTTATGGTAGCATTACGTAATCAGCGTGCGGCCAAAAAGTTATTCTCCCTTGGGGATGCTAGGATTTGCTACTGTAACTGTGTGCCACTGTAAATTCATCTCATAGATAGAAGTATACATAAAGCTGGATGTGAATTGACCAATAGTATATGACAATAATCAGTCACACTATTTAAACAATAATGGACCAAACCATCTACCCAGTTATACCTTCTAGACAGCACATTATCAGCAGCCAGTGCCACAGGAGAATACTGAGCACAAGTGAGGCATACAACATCTATGAAGGGATGACATCAGCAGTGTATTACCAAAGAGACATGCCTGGTAAAATGACTTTTACAGCCATCTGGAGTTGTAAAAGTAGCCACTGCAAAAGTGGGTGAACCAATTCTGAATTCATTTGCAGTTACACACATACTTGTAGAAGTAACACTGCTGTATTCAAACTCCTACATATCTATTTACATATTCTGGAGACTAGTATAAGTATTGCAAGCACCACAAGAGAAGTCTGACATTAAAGTGCAACAGTTCACATTAGAAAGAAGGATTTAATCAGTGTGTTGCACCAGGGATGCAGCCAGAAAATATAATTTTGTAATGGTGTGCTCCTATTGCTGCCCCACAAACCACTTGTCAATTGAAAAATGGAAACATTCTCCTCTGATTTAACAAATGTTTGCATCACTTTCCCACTAAAGACACTGAACAGATATTTTTTTTTCAATCTGTGACACTCTTATTGGAAGCATTACTGTAGATAGTTAGGACATAGTATGGCCTAAAAAAGCCGTGGTTTATTTAAGTAATGTATAGAAAATTTTAGTAAATAGATTACAAACAATATGCTTGTATTGCAAAGAAGTTGTGGTTGTGAAATGTGGACTTAGGGGATGGTGGAGCCATCAAGCAGTTTCAAATTTTTATCCAAAGTAGAAGTTGATTGAGCACACACTCAGCTAACTGTAAACATTTCCACTCACCTGCACATACAGAAATTCCCCATGAGCACTGAACCTCCTGTCTATCTAGTTACACAATGTAGAAAGCACTTGATTAATTGCAAGCACCACAGAAATATGCCTTTTAAGGGGAGAGAGTGCACCTTTGTCAGGATGACATCATTAGTGTGTTTCAGTAAAATGTGGGTTAAGGGAGCTGTGTGCACATTTAAATGCATCCTCTTCAGGGAAAGTGTATACAGCACCAAGCGTTACACATCCAAATTTCTCATGTGCGGCATCCATTCTCTTACTTATCTAGTTACACAATCTAGAGAGCACTGCATTAGTTGTAAGCACCACACGAGAAGTCTGCATCTTAAGAGGCGAGAGAGTGCACTTTTGTCAGGATGACCTCATAAGTGTGTTTTATAAAAGATGTTTCAGTAAAAAGTGGTATAAGGGAGCTGTGAGAAGAGTTAAATGTATTCTTCTCAGGGTAAGTGGATGCTGTACCAAGTGTCACACACACTCTCACACACCCACAAAAGTTTCCTATTTTGGGCATCAAACCTCTTACCCATCTAGTTACACAATCTAGACAGGACTGTATTAGTTGCAAGTGCCACAAGAAAAGACTAATATTAATCTGAAATAAGACATTTAATCTTTTTAAAAACCCACTGTTTGGAACAGATGATACTGTGCATCACAAATTGTGCAACAAATGCATATGTGTGCCCAGGACAATGTAACATCACTGTGATCGTCAAATGTAGCAACATAATTCTCTACTAAAATTTAGATATTGTCTTGAATGTACATTGCATTACTGTGACTGACACTGACATGTTTCACATTATGGGATACCGCAGACATTCACTGTTGTACACCAGTGGATTATCAAACTTTCCTGCGACTTCAGATCAGGATGATTACACACATGTATTGTCTCATGCTTTCCTGTGACTTCAGATCAGGAGGATTACACACGTGTATTGTCTCATGCTTGCACTATGTAAATTGCCAAGACAAACCTGCAAGTCATACATGGGACAGTGAACTGCAGAAAAACAGTGATGTGACAATAGGTTAATCAACCTTGTAACACAGTTGCAAGTGTAAACACTGTAGAGCAGACATACATTAAATGACTGAATTAATTGAGTCAACATCATTCTGAAATCAAGATCACTGATGACAAAAGTAATACACACATACAAATGTTGTGCAACCAAAAAACAATAATTATATATATTTTTTTATTTTACTCTTTGATTGCAACTTTGCCAAGCTAAATTGAGCTGCTAATGGCAAAATGCTAGCACATGAGTAATCATATCTTGAAGTGTTGAACTTAGAATGGGAATTAGCAGTATTCTGTGTTGCTCTGTGCCGACTTTCACACAAAGATCTGGACAAGATAGGGTTCACATGATGCACATGTATATAAAACACATGCTTATCTAAGACATGTGTCACCATAATATACCCTCCATCTATGGTTGTCCAATCACAAATGTTAAAACATGTCTCTTTCGGCTGTGCATGACACAGCTGCTGTATGGCTCATGCCTTGTTTATACATGATGGAGAGGAGGATAAACCACTACAATTAGTTCTCACACATATATTCCCTGTATATATGTGTCATATTGAATAACTGCACTGTATCCAAATGGCCTATAATGTATCCACTGTCCTGCTAACTATCTCAACTTGGCATGTTATCGACATTAATATCATATTTACTCTCCTTTTCTACAATGTTACATTGTGTCGCTTTCACATACGTTATTAGCATGCCCATTTTTAAACTATGTACATCTGTAAACTCTTGGAAACAGGATTATTTATTATTGCCATCAATATGGACATCTTTCTATTGAAAATGTTTCTTTGTGACATCATTACATTTGAATGCATTAACTGAGTGCATTTTCCCATTTACCCTACCTTCATAATTATTCCTGCACTATTAACATTGTATTTTGAGAAAATTAGCCCAATTTCATGTCTCTTGCATCAACATGATTACAAGTCACTTCCCTGTACTTCATATAAGCTGTCTGCTCATGCTCACATAATATGTTTACCTACAGGTAAGTAGTTTTGTTTACATTGTGTGCTCATGTAGTACTGTTTCATGGTTGCCAACACTGCTGTTGGCCACGAGATAGTGCGTGGAAATGTGTAATCATTATGAGCAGCATGTATATTCAGTAAGAAGTGCTGCTTATCTTGCTAATGCACAGAAATTGTGTGGGCTTCACTTGAAGCCTGCACAGTGGTCAGTGAATCCTAGGGATAGTGTCCAGTACTTCATTTTAAATCTAATATTTTGAGTGCAAGGATTGTCTCTTTGGAAATGACTGCCTTGTCTTGGTGAAAGATAATGCATGCCAGCATGCTTCAATAGCTACGTCTGGAGCTTCCAATGCTTGGGAGGGACAATCTTGGCAAACAGGCCTGGACTGAGAGACAAGACAGAATGGAACACAATAAAACCCATGAAAATTCATATTAAAATTAAGTGGACTGTACTCAGAATGGACTATCAAAATACACCTCTGCAGACAGCAAGCATTTGTGGTGCCTGCTAGTGAGCCTCTTCTGACTGGGCCACCCATGTAACCTTTGCAGGGCTTGGCACAGGATGACTGCACAGATCCAACTTGCCTGTAAATGTGAATGGAGGAGATAATGTGTGGTGTCATATCAGCAACCTACAGACAAGAGCAGGATGTATACAGACAAACTAAAACCTGACAATGGCAACTGCATTTAGGGACATGAAACACATTTTGATGGAAGGGAACAAGCCTGAGACTGTGTAAGAAGTAAAAACTTTCTAACTAAATATAGTCAGACTCCTCTCTGCATGTAGTTTGGGCATGGAACCATACTTGTTACTTGGGAGAGGTCCTTTTCCTGTTCTGTAGTTCATATTAATGAGAAACCCCAGGCACAAGAGGAATACTCAAAAATATCTGACTGAAGACAGTGACATTTTTTTTTTTTGCTGGCAGATGAGCAGGTTGCCTCAAGGATGCAGTTTTTAGCTGCATGTAGGAAAACTGTGACAGCATGCAACTATATGGAATACTCAGCCTCTTGCAGAAAGTGCATGAGGGTCTTGAGAAGGTTACCTGTTAACCATGTACTCTTAATAGGAGGCTTCATCTTTCATATCAGAAATGATAACAGTATCCAGAAAGGAGTGCCTAGGAGTAAAGGTCTCTCAGATCTAAATCTGACTGGTGAGTTCAGTGCAAATCATGAATGGCCGCAGCAAACACAATGTCCAAAACAAGGAGGTTCATAAATGTACTTAGTATGACAGTATCTGGGATGAAGATCAAATGACTGAGTGACTCTGTGGTCACATCACCAGGCGTGAGGCTGTATGTTCTGAAAACTTAAGTGAAGAGAAGAGCAGAGTCATCAAGAAGTGGCCATTTCATGGCAGTTTGGCATTACTGGACAAGAACTGGATGGAGAGGTGTGGGAGACCCAAACAAGCAGGGAGAAACTCAAACATATGGTGATGAATTGTGTGTGATTGAGTTCAAGACTTACTAGTGAGAAGACTTTGTGTTCAGAGTGAAGCCAAGGGCACTGATTAAATAACAATATTACATTACAGATCATTTTCAGCCATTGCCTTCTAAGAATGTAGTGCAAGAATGTAAAAGTGTTAATTAACATTATCTGACAGAGTGTTTTCATTCATGACCTTGTAAGTATGCATTACAAGATTTGACATGAGTAAATAAGTGTTACATGACAGATTATTTTTCCCATGACCTTGGAAGAATGCAGTACAAAATAAGAATTCATTAACTACATCTACTCAAATCAGATAATTTCAGCCATTAATAGAGTGTCTATGATATTGGTTCAGGGACACATTGCATTGCAATGTATCACAGGATAATACTATCAATTGATCACAGAAGTTACTAATCTGGTGTAAATACTGCATTCATGTTAAATGCACAGTCTTACATAGGTATTTTTTGTGAAAGACCTATCTGAGGTCAGTAATTAGGTAAGGGATATTAGAGGTAAGTAGCAGCTAGAAAATACATTATGTTTGTCACAGCTATAGATATTCTTTAGGGGAAAGTCAATGCACTGTTTCAGTTAAAAAAATACAAGTACTAATATTAAATTACTTTTGCCTGAAACTGGACTTGAAGGCATCTAATGAGGGTTTGGTGATGTTGTGTTGTGTAAGAGGATTCCAGAGCTGGTGCAGGTGAGTATATTAGCTAGCAACTGACTCTAAGTTATTTGTTTAAGTATGTTATGCAAGTAATTGAGTAGTGTTAGATATTTTCCACCTGATATATCACCGTTATATTTCATGACATCATAAAAAAACATCTGCTGAGGGTGATGTGGCTTCTTTAACTTTGAGGTGGCTACCTGAAGTTAGGACTTTACTACAACTACAGTGAGGTAAGTACATGAGTTATTTTGAGCTTCATTTGGATAAAAATTAGTAGTATAGCTAATAATAAGAACATGCAAGAAAAGAAAAACTCATAGATTGCTTTAGACGAGTGGTTTCTTATCCTGTTGAAAAGAATGGCATTGATGGTCTCCAATGTTAAGGCCTACCATGAGGCGGTGATACAGCAAAAACAAAAGAATAGAGAACTGGGAGGAAAGCTAGCACTGAGTACTGTAAAATGGTTGAAGTACAAAGAGAACAAGACTGTCTAAAGACATCACTCAACTCTATAGTTGAGAGCGTTTGTGAACAAGAAAGGAAGGAAGGAGGGAAGCTGAATGATGACAAGAGTAAAGGGTCTACCAAAATTTTTTGAGGGATAGACAGTTACAGCCACAAGTCAAAAGCTGATCAAAGATGTTATACATGTTTGTAAGAAGTTGCTAGGCATGCAGTCCAGAGGATCAGTTAGGCACCTAAACCAATTTTTTAACTGCCCCAGAGCACTGCCTGGCTAAGTGACTTGCTCAGGATCACACAGTAGACAAATAGAGACTGAGGGATTCAAAGCATGGGCTATGAGAAGCAGCTAATTAACTAACTAACTAATGAGAAGAAGCTAATTAATTAATCCTCTGCACTTACTCACAGACAGTATCACTAACACCAATATAAGTTATTTTTTACAGATGAATATTCACTATTTATTTATATATATATATATATATATATATATATATATATATATATATACACACACACACACACACACACATATGTGTGCGTGTGTGTGTGTGTGTGTGTGTGTGTGTTCTAAAGAAGAGGATGTTGGCCTACAGGAAAACACTAACAGAGCTACAGTATTCCACAGGCTAGCATAATTAACCCACAAGCCTAGCTGTAGAAGCAGATGGAAACAAAATAATGCTTCATATAAAGTGGGAAAAGTAACTCAGTTTATAGATAGAGCTCAGACTCAGACAGTCTTAAGGATGACATTAAGGTCTTCTTGTGAGAAAAGGTGATGGAGTAATACTCTTGAAAAGAATGGCATTGATTTTCTCCAAGGCTGAGGTCCACCATGAGGTGGTGATACAGCAACAGCAAAAGAATAAAGAAGCAGGTGCTTGAAGTATAAACACTAACAGCAACACTCTGAAGCACGGAGCATAGCTAAGTATTAGTTTGCAGTGAATAAATAGGCATTGTTGAAAAGAGAAGCCAAAGCTGCAGGAATGTGGGATGATGCCAGAGGATTACCAAGACAAGAATGCAGAGTGAGCTCAGACGATCAGCAATTTGCAAGGAAGGAGGAAGTAAAAGTTAGTTATCACAGAGTCACAGAAGACATTGGAGAAGGGTCTTCATACACCACCCAATAAAAAGCAGCCCAAAGAGCAGAGTGGGGAAAACAAGGGCCAAGGAAAGGTCACCAGAATAGAGAAATTGATCATAATAAACAGAAAAACATGTTCAGAATTTTTGTCTGGATTCTCATGTATAGCAGAAGAGCAATGCTGGACTTCAAAATGCCAGGAGCTCAAATGGATATTCAGAAGGAGTTACTGTCTCTAAGTACGAGTTATACACTGCCATTTTTACTCAAGTGACACTGTTAGTAGTTGCCTGATTGAGAAGGAATGTGTCAGAACAGCACTGGATTTAAACAAACATTTATGTTTATTTTGTTGAACATGTCAACTAAGACTGCTGTTTTTGTTTGTTACATTACTTCCTTATTATTATAATCTGAAAGGGTGGAATAATTTTAATTAAATGTGCTTAATGTTAAATGTGCCAACATTCTTTACTATAGCAATAACCCATGCCTGGGTGTGGGTAATGCGAGATTTATCCACGTTTGGTGTGGTTCACCCTCGGGACCAAACAAAGACAACCATGGGTAAATCCCGCATTACCCACACCCAGAAGTGGGTTATTGCTATTATACTATGACATTATTTAAGAAAAGAAATAATTACTTTTCTTAAATAATGGCATTGTATAATGCCTCTTTGCTGCCCTTCTGCAGCTGTCTGGTATCCGCGGTAGTTCTGATGTACTGCGCATGCCTACGCAGTACATCAGAGCTGTGGCCAAAAGCAACAGAGAAAGCAAGATCTCCATTGCTTTTTACTGTTTCGCTATGGTAAATGGGTTTAACATAGCGAGACAGCTTTAAAATAAGCAATGGAGATGTCCGTTGATTATTTTAAAGCTGTCTCGCTATGTTAAACCCCTGTAACATAGCGAAACAGTAAAAAGCAAGGAAGATCTTGCTTTTTCCGTTGCTTTTTTTTTTTAAACCTGTCTCGCTATGTTAAATGGGTTTAACATAGCGAGACAGCTTTAAAATAAGCAACGGGGATCTCCGTTGCTTATTTTAAAGCTGTCTCGCTATGTTAAACCCATTTAACATAGCGAGACAGGTTTAAAAAAAGCAACGGAGAAAGCAAGATCTCCGTTGCTTTTTACACACTGTGTCGCTATATTAAAGGAGTTTAACATAGCGAGACAGCTTTAAAAAAAGCAACGGAGATCTCTGTTGCTTTTTTAAAACCTGTGTCGCTATGTTAAACTTTTTTAACATAGCAAGACAGTGTTTTAAAAGAGACTTATACTAATGGAAAAATTCCGGGCGACCGGACCTTTTTCCATTAGTATAAGCCGATTTACAACGTGCACGCTGGCCAATCAGCATGCACGTTTTGGAATATTAATGGGGGGGTCATGGTATAATGTGAAATTTTATCTAGTTTTGGGGATTAACCCTTGTTTTTCCATTACAGGGAAGGTATAAAAATAAATCATAACAGGTAATTTGACTGTTTTCTCTATGCAAGTGGTCTTTTTACTGTGTATTTTCATGGTTCAGATCATATTACAGTATTCTTTTGTTCTGTATCATGCATTTAATCTTTCCCAAGAACCATATTTCACTGAAAAGGTATATATTCAGTTTCATTCTGTTTTATTTTCATCACATCCACAAACACAAATGCCTGCATATATTTTTCTAAGTATTTACCCTCAGATGGTATTTTATGACATCTTGGCCATCCAGAGACCTTTTCCTTTTTCCTGTAGTGCTGCACTCACCGGACTATAACTTCTCCCATAAATTGTATTTAGATCTTACTTCCACATTTTCAGGGAATGCATAGTGCAGGCAGTGTAGTTCTTAGATCCTGCAACCTATCACTACTATAAATCATACACATCTGTTCTTCATTTGTTCCACAGTCTTTATTTCTATACTCTTTTTTTTTGCTATCCATTTCTTTCATTCTCCTTCTCTCCCATTTTTCTTTACAAAAGTGTTATGTTCTCTATGATTCATGTGTGCTTTCTGCAGCACTATTACTTGTGCATTACTACTATAAATATAGGTCAGTACCTTTATCAATAAGCCCAATTATATTCCAAAACAGTAAATCAAACTGTGCCATAATCAAGATTATATTTCATTCTTCTTGCTGTATATTCCTTGTCTTTGTTTTACAAACTGGATCTTCACAGTCTTTTTTATACATGTTTGTGCTAGTTTATATACTTTCCTATAATATTGCCTCAGCTTAACTTGATCTCTTATAAAACGCACAATTCCTTTCCTAACCAATAACAGCATTCTAACTGTACATATTTTTGCATAACCACAGAGCTGATGCTCCATACAAACACCAGTATAAAGCTTCTTCCATCTTTAGCATTTAAATTCTGTTGGACAGGAGAACACCCATTGTAAATTATTGTTCTGTGTATTCCCTGACTGCTATATTTGATTTCTGAAGATGTCTATTTTTATGTTGCTAACTAGCCTGTTAATATTTCAGATTCTGAAGCTAGTTTTAAAATATCAAGCATTGCTATCCAGATACAGTGGTTCTACCCTTTTGCAGTCCAGCAGAACTTATCAGTGAAGGAAGATTGCTTTCCAAAAGCACTGGTGACACACCAGCCTTTACATAATCCTTGACCTTGAATCCTAATAACAAGTGTGACAAAGTACAAGGAAATTATGTGAATAGTTAACTTCTCACTGTTGGTTACAGATCTCAATAAATGTAAAGTGTTTTCCAGAGTGCACGTTTTACATTTAAGTTATAGCCAACCACCTCTTAAATGTAATCACGTTCACTTTCAGTCAGCATACTTATCCCATTATCCTTGCATGCATTTAAGGACCTAGTGCTTGCACTACCAGGGCTAATGTTATACGATATTGTCTGTTGTTTTCCTTCCCATAATATATTAGTTTCCTTTTTTCATTTAAATAGGAACTTTCATTATGCAGCATGCAGTGAGAATAAGATTAGATTATTTCCACACTGATAGTTACCAGTTTCAAAGGTTTTGAACAACATAATATATTCATTTCCCTTTTCATTCATTTGTCATTTCCTAAACTCCCATTCCTTCCACACTGTCATAGCAACATTATTAAAACAACATAAACAGTTTACAGTTTGTGAACATGAACTTTTATCAAACATGTAATGCATGTCGAATTACATTTATATTAATCAGATAGTTATTTTTTGTCTGCTACTTTAATGTATTTCAATAGTTTTAAGGTGCAGTTTAAAATACAACTCTCATTCTGACTATAGCACACAATTTTTCCATATAAACATTTATACTTTTTAAAGTATTGCCCTTATTTAATATTCCACATTCATTATTTGTACACTTTTTGTTTAAGCAGTTTAGTGTCCTTTGTTCTTATCCATCATTTCTCTTTCGGAAAACATGAAAGGCCTTCACAGGAAGTCTCTACCTTGAAGTGTGCATGGTTTGCTTTTGTGCTCCTGTTGACTCATTGCAAGTGCCCCCACCACCTTCTCCTGTCTCCATCTGTTGTTTTCTGTTTGCCAGTTATATTGTGCCTGTTGAGGTCTATGATGGTTTTTAATCCAAGTGCATAGCTCTTAACCTTCCAGATCTAAAAAGTGGAACACTGCTTTACATAATGTGGAAAAATGGGCAAAATGTAGGACACCTCCTAACAACTTACTAACAATGTCAAGCAGGAAGCTCACAGGATAGTTATATTTGTTACTTTATACTTATAAAAATTATTTTGATTAATTAGAATGATTTAGCATTATTTCCCATGAATACAAGTTAAACAATACTTAACACAGAATATGTGACAGACCCTTTCAGTGTGGTACTGCCCGGAACAGAGACTTTTTTACACTCAAAATGAGGAATGCTTCTCATAATGAGCGACACTTGCAAGTTACATCCAAATGTAAAGAAGACTCAAAGTAATGCAGGATACAATAACTTAAATGTAGATTAATTTCTCTGCTGAGTCTTATGGACGGAAGAAAAATATTACTGATTATATTTGTAATGAAAAGCTATTATCCATGTAAACCTTTATATATTGTTCCCTTATTCCACAAAATAGAAAAAAGTTCTACTTTAGCTGATATGTCTGCAATTTAATCAGTATAGGTCATTGTTACTTTCTCGTTCTCATATTGAGAATATGTATTCTATGTATTCATTTAATTTTAATATTGCCAAAGTAAAGTACAGTTCATGTGAAAAGGCATTTCTTACAAAATCTTTCCAATCGTTCCCTTCAGGTTGTTTTGGTACTACTGCAAATCTCTGGTTGTCTCTGTATGCACTGTCCTGATGTTCAGACACTTTATGTGCCACTTGTTCACATTTTAATTGTTGTTGCTCTACCATTGTTATTTTTTTTCATCTCCTTTCAGCAGTTTGCATATCAACTCTGCTCTGGTTACAACATCTATTTCCTGTAGCTTTTTATTATTGGTTTCTATATAATCCAGCAGGAGACCACTTATCTTGAAAATCCAGAGTGTGTTTGATCAGTTTTTCTCTCTAGCATGACTGAATACCATCTCCTTCCATTAGCATCTGCTTTTGTTAACTGTTTACTCACAAACTGCTTTCAGCTTTCTTCTGAGTGTTTATGGATGCTGTCCCTCTTACTTCACTTCATTTCCTTGTTGACCTGGACGTCATTGATGCTTCAATTACTAATGTCTTAAACACTTTGCAGTGTTTTTTGGCCTTCTTTGTTAAACTGTTAATTACCCAGAGCTCTGTTTCCAGCTGCTTATCATACCTCTCACCCTCTTAGCTCAAGAAGTCTGGGCAAAGCAAAACATAATGGCAGGACAAAGGTCCAAAAATAGGAGCAAATTGTAAATATTGCCTGTATAAACTTTGAAAGTTGCTAGAATAAAAGGTTTTGTGTTAGCATGCATTTTCTAAAGGATATGAACTCTGAAACTTAAATGCCTGCCATTTAGTGAATTTAGTTCTCACTGATTTGTTGGAAAACCACAAGTTTTATGAGCGTAAGACCAAAAATATGAGCCAAAAATCTGGACAGTTGAGAGCTATGCTGCCTATACTACTGCCACCATCTTGAATATCCCACAATGCATAACATTCTTTGTGCCATCTCTTCATGGATTCATATTTCTGGTACCACAGGACACTTGGACGATGTCACTTCACAAGGTAGCTACACTTTTGATAGCGCACTGTCTGAGGTCCATCCAGGAGTTTAATTAGTTTACTCTTGGTGGACATCACTTTCAATATACAATTTATTTGGCCTCTTGCCTATAGCCATAAAGTTTTCTGCAGTGCTATGCACGGTGTGGAGGCCTGGCGGGAAGAAAAACCCCATTTATTCCCTATCTGGATGATTGATTTTTGGTGCTGTTGTTGCTAGACTTTTTGATAACATCCTAGGTTTGGGTGCTGTCATGGGTAAAAACCCAGTGAATCTCCATAAATGGGGGGAAGTTCTGCTTGAGTCCAATGGAGAGCGAAGTACCCATAGTAAAAAATACATCATAGGGTTACAAATCTCATAAGGCATCATAGGGTTACAAATCTCATTTTTGCTTTCAGATTTACGTCATCAGGTTCAAGACCCAACAATATCAATGTAGGATTTCTCATCCTGCAGTGGAACCTCATTCAAGTACTGATATTAGACACTCTAGGAAACCTACTTTAGATCCTGCATGGTCCAGGGGAAAGTGGAGCCTCCCTGAAGATTTTGGAAGGAAAACTAAGACCAAGGCCCTCCCTACCAGATAATCAGCCCACTGTGAGGTACAGGAAGAAGTAAGCTGACACCTGCTCATAACCCCTTTGTGGAGACTTTGTCTGACTGATAACTGTCTACAGAAAGAGGAACACTTTAACAGGTGCTCATATCCTGATGAACTGCATACCCTGGCAGGCACCCTAACATATTCTTAAAACCATCTCTTGGAGTTAATTTATTTATTTTTATTTTACATTTGTTGACCGGGCTAGTCTAGCTGGATATATTTCCATTTTCAGTAGAGGCCCGGGGAGAAAAGCTCCACACAAGATACAACAAAATGACAAGTTAGTGAAAAACTAATTAATTGATAAAATCTAAAAAAAAAAAATAAATAAACAAGCCATACAATGTATAACGACAAAAATACAAAGTCAATTACAGAGGATATTAATTTTTAAAAAAAAAAAAGGGGGGGGGATACTGGAAAAAAAAAGCATATTAAAATATAGAGAGAGATTAGAGTACAAAGGACAGAAAGAAAGAGGGAGTATCAAGTTAGAAGAGAGGAAGTGAAACACCCTGAAGAGTGACCTTTTGTCCACATGGAAGAATGCAGCCTCCTCCCCCATTTTAGTCAGTTCAACAGTGGATGAGGGAGTTGATACTCATATTTTCTGTTTCCTGCAGCAGGGAAGCTTAATGTTTTGACAAAAAAAAAAAAGAAAAATAACCATGTATGATAGTTAGATTTTTTTTTGTTATCAAACGTCTAATTGAACAGCTTGGGAATTAGCTAGCTACTTTGCTACTGTTTACACATTACAATTATACAAATTAAAATCTGCCTAAACAGTGATGTAACTACATGCTGCCTCTATGTTAAATTTTATTTTATTAGTATCTGTTTACAAGGATAGAGCACTGATCTCCACGGATCTTTTCCAGACTCAGACTGGGAGTGCTGCCTGGTTAAAGTGAGGTAAAGTTGAGCAAGTCACACAGTTAGACAATGGAGGGTTAGGAAGTCAAACTTGAACCACAGGAAACCATGCATTAACAGCGCCTTAATCCTCTGTGTCAACTGCCAGAATAATTAAATAATTTAAAAAGCTTAAGTAATTAAAGTAGCATGGTGGAAGGTCTTTATTAAGACTACTGCATTCAACAGGAGTTTTAGGACTTACCTTTTACAGGGCTAATAGTATCTAAAAAAACAAACATTTTGGAACAAAAGACGGTTTGCATGCACACTTACATGCATAAAGATACATGTGAGCATTTCTTTGCATAAAAAATAATTTTTCAAAAATGTTATTTGCTTATTTATTTGTTAACTAGATATATTCACTAGTCTGATAACCTTTTTTATTTATAACATGAGGCAAAGGCTGACAATACATAAAAATATTTTGTACAACAGTTGTAGGAATGGTTTAAGGCATCTTTAACAAAATATTAGCAAACATAAACTAGGCATTTCAGAAATCATGTTATTCAAAAGTACTAATACCTGTCAGTGGTTCAACAGGTCACCCATTTTGCCTTTGGTACCTGAAGAGTAGAAGAATGTGGGTTCTATCCTCAGGTCAGGTATTTGGATTCATTTCACAATACTGACACCAGACTGCAGCATGGTGGAAGATGCTGCATTACTGAGTGTGTTATTCTTTCAATTATATATTAAACCAAGGCCCCATCTGCCTGATAAGGGAATATCTCCAGTGTCCTGATCAAAGTTACCCTAGTCAGTATGAATAGCACCTTAGGTCTCCCCTGAAAAGAGTCTGCTGGTCTAGTGGGACTAACTCAAACAATAAAGTGTAAAATAAATAAATGCTAAAACATATAAATTACACATACTACTCTAAAATGTGTATGAATTAAAATTTTATCTTAGAGTTAAAATTACTATGACATAATAAAAATGTGTTTTAACCTAGGTCTACTGTCTGTAGATGGTGTTTAATTGCACCTAGCTTGGAATTTATATAATCCTTGAGTAAGAGGGAGGAAATGTACTAATTTACTGTGGGGTTCAGCTTAACCTCTAAGTTAATTTCTGTTGGAGGAAAAGAGTATTGGAAAGGGGCACTGAGGCAAATGTGGATTTGGGTGACCATACTGTATACCATGTGTCCTCTATATAATGGTCAGACGATGCAGATGGGAAGGTAAAAATGGTAAGGATTGTCAGTGATTGAAGGAATGTGAATGGGATATTAAAATGATCTGTCAGGATGCTGCAAGCACAGCAGATGGCAAGTGTATGATAGAGGGTTCCTGACTATGTGGAGTCTTAATCTAATTAGATAAACAGGCACAGGGGCTTGAAATAGAGAATGGAGAGATTATCAAGAGTTTCAGGTTGTATTTACTTTTGGAAGCATCCCTCAGGTGCTCCAGGAGTTCAAATATTTGAGAATGAATTACATTTCTAATGCATCATGGAAGGGAATCGGAGATGTTGAAGATGTCTGTGTATTTTAGTGAAGGCCCTTTCTGTGATAATAAGGATATATTTCAGAGTAGTAAGACCATAACTCATCTATCTGCCTTGTGGTGATTGTGAAATGTATGGTTTCAAGCTCTCAGGTTCGTAGCAGTGCAGAAAATCTTTCCAGTATAACTAAAGGAGCATCCCCCTACATGGGGTGACAACTAGCTAAAGCTAATGATTTGCTTCTTATTTATATCCTAGTCCTGCCTGATATTCCAGCTGGAGTGTCAAAGCTAAATGAAGCAGCTAGGAAGATTTCTACTCCTCAGACAGATCTGCATGCTGTGGCATCTTAGATGGTCAGTAGTGACTTATCTTAGGCACCTGTTTCATTTGGGTTATATATTTTTTCCACAGTCCTGATATATAGTTCTATATTTTTGCATCACTATTCATCAATGCATTGTACAAAGTAAAACTGTGAGTTATCACCGGCTGATTAAACTGCTCTTTATGTCTTTCCCCTCCAGTGAAGAACACGTCTACTTCTAGGAATTTGAGCTTTATGACTGACAAGCCCGCTCATTGTCTTGTTAATCCAATCCAGCTTTTAACATCCATTTCTTGGAAAATGCATTTTTTGGTGGACATCACCTATGCTCACAGAATCTGAGAGTTTTGGATTAGGCCTTTGTCTGTAGGTAGCTTATATGATGGTTCACATGGACTTAAGTCCATTCCACTTTTCTTCAGAAAAGTGATATCAAAACTGTTTTCAAAGAATTTCCTTCACCCCAATGTTTCCTTTGGAAGGGTGGAATTTAGGGGGGGAAATAGCCTTTCACATCTTCATCAGCTCAGTTTTATACTTGTGTAATGTGGAAGAGTTTGGGATCATGTCTCCTTCCCTCATGGGGAGGTGCTGAAAGAGGTCAAGAAGATCTTCTTCAAGTGGATTGGCTGCTGAATTTTTTGTTTTCACTGATGTCATAGTAAGTGTGATTGCACAACTGCTGATGAATTACCTAAGGTAAACAGAGGGCATCAGATGGTAAAAATGTTTTATTTTAATGTTTGCTTGTAATAAATCTTGGGGTAAAAATGCAGCTTTTGGAAGTGGTTTGTGCTAGTTTGTTGAATCTGTGAAGAAGATATCAGCATCTCTTTTAAGAATGCAGATGGTAAGTGTAATGGTGAAGAAAAAAGTTAACATGGTATGTAGAATGACGGGAAATAAATGTTGATGTTTTCCTGCTCAAAGATGCACAAACGTTCATCTGCTTGTCACTTAAAATTATTTTAGCTACAAACTTGTCAGTCAATTTATAAACCAATTAAAATGTTCTTTTCACTGACAATTAAACAGTTTGATTGAAATCGGTCTCTGCTAAAACTATCTTAGACTAAAATAATTCTGGAAGTGTCAGGAGGGTGTGTTATAGAAGCACAGTGTACTTTTTATATCACAAACTATGACTGTCATGTCAAAGCAAATATGGAACTGTAATTTCTAGAAGGTACATAGTTATACAGTGTGGTCAGAATACATTAGTCATTAATATTCTGTCATAATAAGATAAACTTTTTTACTCTGTTTACTGTCAAATTGAGGTATGACTTACAAACCACAACTCAGAACTTGAATTTCATATGAGAAAGTTAACAGTGTTCTAGTTTTCATTTTTCATTTGTAAGTGAATGTCTTTATGAAAATCACTGCTATAAAAACATTGTGGACTCACTGGGTTGTGTTCAATGTATAAAAAAAAAAAAAAGGAAGATGTAATGGGCAGAGCTTAAGAAGCTCCTGATAAAGCCAGCCCTTGGCATGCAATGAAAACATGCTATGAATTCTTTCAAGACCTTTGTGAGATGTTGACATCTATTTTGATGAGTGATATAGAGTTCTGTGAGATACAGAATGTTCCTTGTATTTCATGGAAATAGAATGGGGGTTCTATAAAACACACATGGTCATTTTTCACTGCGTGTGCACCGTGATTACTTTTAGATTCAGTAAAGTCTGTGTAGCAGTGCACACTCACTTGTAAACAAGGTAAATACTGTGGCATGCTAATTACAGCATAAGTAACTGAATTGTATGCTAATCAAGCAAAGCAACACAGTGAAGTGATTCAACAAGTTCTAAAGCAACCATGTCAACTCCATGCTGGTGTTCCCTGTGTATTTCAAAACTTTCCGAATACAGCCACGGAAAGGAGTCTACATGGACAGAACAGCAAGTAAACATTATTAGATATGTATTAGATTTGTACAGAACTAACATTAACATGTGACAGCAGACATATAATTCCAGTTCTATACATGGTGATGCAACAAAAGGAGAATAACAGTAGCAACAAATCCTTTTTAAGTGCTAAGACATAAATGTAGCTTCGCTCCCCCACCCCCAAATGAAGAATACACTTGTAACTAATGCAGGCAGATAAAAGTGTAATGTCTCGAAAACAGTACTCCTCTGTGCAGATATATGGCAAAGTAATACCCTCCCTTGTATGTTCAACATTCGGATCCCATTCATTTTCTATGGCTACATGGTTGCCAACCATGTCGATGCAGGGTTGTCAGCATGGTGAAGATGCAAATGAGGTCTGAACTCATTAGAATTACTGAATCCTAATAAATTTGAACCATGTAGACATGTTCGCATCATGTAGGCACTCCCTCTGTGTGTTTTTTTCAATGGATAGCAATAGTGAATGATGACATTGGCGGCGTGTGTCAGATTAGGTTTAGAGGGGTGTACATGTAGGTCTGTAAAAGGTGAAAATGCACGTAAGTAATGTACAATTCACAAGTTCTTTTTCATTAAGATGCAACCCCCTCTTCATTTGTTGGCAAAATGTGTTATCTCTGTCTGCTTTAAGTACTTTCTTTATTATTTTGATCATTGTTTACATCATATGGTGCTTAGCGTATTCATGGCAAATAGAGGAATTAATGGCAGGTTTCCCAGATCTTGCCATGTAACTATTCCTGTTGTAGCAAGTCTATGTGTAGGGCTGGAGTATAGATGGCCCTGGATTCTAGTACAGGGTGTGTAACCTTTCCTTCACTTTTTGTGCTCCATGTTTGCGCAATATCATGAGAAAGGAGAAAACAGGAAAGTAATACCAATTTTGCCTGTGTTTACCTTATTTACACAGAGGTTCCTGGAGGTGCACATAGTGCACTAATGACCAAGCAACAGGAGTGTTTAATAGATGTTAATTACAGCATAAGGGGGTGAATTGCATGTTAATTAACCAATCCAACATGGTGGAGCTATTCAACATGCTATAAAGCATCCATGTAGACCATAGCTCTCAACCTTCCATGTCCAAAATGAGGAACATTAGCCCTCATAATGTGGAACAAATGGGCAAAATGTGGAACACACATGGCTTTTACTAACAACTTCAACAACAAGGGTCATCATGGGTTAAAAATAATTTTTTTTTTTTAGAGAAGATCTTTTAATTATAATTAATTTTCTTTTTTCATTTGGTTTTACTTTATAAAAATTAAAATAAACTAATGTGTGTGTGGTGTTCAATGTGTGTTTTTGGAAACTTTCAGGGAACGAAAGGAACATGAACTTTTAAGACCCCCATGAAATTTACTCATAAATATAGTACACTTGAGAGGTATGATGTAGACTCCATACTGTTTTTCCCTGCATATTTCAATACTATTGGAATAGATACACAGAACATCTACAGGAACACAATGCTAGAAGCCAATGGTGCTGCTGTTGTGCCAATAGGACTAGGCCGAGAAGGAAAAGGGTTTTCAGGTCCTGGGTAACTTTTCAGATGTTACATGACCTGGAAATTGTAGAGTGCTACAAGGTGGATAGGGACACACTAAAGAATTCTCAACTTAGAGCCAGAGCCAACCAAGGGGAACCCATCCCAGTGGAAACTAAGGTGTGTGCAGCCCTTAGAATCGTAGCTACAGGTACCTTTCAAAGACCAACTGGGGACATGATAGGTGTGTTACAAGCATCAGCATCCAGGCAGTGAGAACATATGTTTTCCCCATAGTACTGAGGAGAGGGCCAGAAGTATGCAACAGTTCTACTATGCAGTGCACTACCCTGAAGTACTGGGTGCCATAGATTGCACTCATGTACACATTAAGGCACCACCTGGTGAGCAGGATAGAATCTACATTAACCGCAAGGGATACCACTCCAACTGCCAAGTCATGTAATGCCCAGGGAATCATCTTGAATATTTGTGCTGGCAATCCTGTCATTTATCATGACTTCCATATCTGGCACACATTACAGCTATATCAGATGTTTGCTAGGGGGGACATCCCACAGAGCCATTTACTGGGGGATGCTGGCTATGCAATGGAACCATGGTGGATGACACCCATCAGAAGTGGACACACAGCTATGGAAGAATGCCATAATGAGGCACATACTGAAACCAGAAACATCATAGAACATTTGTTTGGGCTGCTGACATTACAGTTTTGGTGCCCAGACGCAACTGGTAGAGCCCTACAATATAATCCATGCACATGTGCAGAAATTTTTACAGTATGTGCTATGCTACACAATCTAATCCTGCAGAAACACATGTAGCAGGATCAGCAAGGGGAAGGGACACACATCCCCCCACCAATACCTAGGTCACCACAGCCACAATCAGAGGAGGACTCAGAGGGGGAACCACCAGCTGCTGTCGCTGGAGGCAGATGTAAGCATTCTCAGTATGCCTTTGCTCTGGCTAAGAGACAACACATAGTACATTCATTGATGATCTAGGTGGCTAATACCTTTCTCCTACTCACATACATATAGTAAAACTGATGCCAGGGAACTTACACAACCTTTACCTCCCCATGTATTGGCTGTGTACTGCTTGCATCAAACAAAGTCAGCCCTGAACTAAAACCATGTCAACTGCTGCATTTGCAAGGTAAGTCCTGAACCTAGAGTGTATTCTTTAATAATATTATGGCATATACTTGTATTTCTTATCTTGATACAGTAATCAAGTAAATAGTGGTGGATTTGTACAGCAAGTATCTTAACATGTGACAGCAGAGACTTATTGTAGCTATATGTGTCCATTAGTAAGTTGTAGACCTCAGGCATCAAAGATTCACACAGTCATACCTCTCAAAAGTATTGATGATCACTGCATGCCCTCATTTTAGCACCATGCATTTGTAATGGTAAATCATTAAAGACAGAAGTTAGAAAGTAATGATACACATTGCAGTTTCTGACTTCCCAAGATCAAACAACAGGCAGGCTGTAACACAAGGAGGGTAACAAGAGCATCATATCCTTGTTTGTGCCATATCAGTAACTCACCTTTGCTCCCCCTAAAAGAACAGGCTATGCTTGTTTGTGTCATAACAGTAACTAAACTTTGTTCACCCCCCAAAAAGAGCAATCTACCCTTGTTCACACCATATCAGTAACTCACCTATGCTCCCTCCAAAAGAACAGTATATGCTTGTTTGTGCCATCCAACCTGGCCTTTAGTTGCTGGCAGCTGCATGTCATATTACTTCCAGTCAATATCCTCACACATTAGAATATATATATATATATATATATATATATATATATATATATATATATATATATATATATATATATATATATATATATATATATATATATATATATATACACACACACACACATATATATATATATATATATATATATATATATATATATATATATATATATATATATATAAATATATTATATTATGTAAGCCAATTATATGGAATGGCTTACACACTGCAAGTTGCACCCTACTGGTCAGATACATGGAAATGTAAGACAGGGCTGTATATTTGCAAGCAATAATCACAACATTTTGTGTGATCACTAAGTGCACTACATGCAAATGTAATAAAGATAATTAAATGTAAAAACAACAGCAGATGGTTTGATAGCAGTGCACATTCTGTTGCAGTTGGTTGTGTGGAGATTGACTTCAGTTCTTTGCTGCAAGGCAGTTTATGTGGCAAAGAGGAATAAGGCATTCATCCTGTTTTCTGAAGCTGCACCGGTGTGAGAGTTCAAATCCCGAGCTGTGTAGAAATATCTAATGTGTACTATCTTTTTCTACTTTGTATGTTATACATTGCTTTTCCTCATTTCATGTATGTCTACTTTCTCTTCTTTTTTTTCCTGTCTTATTTTTCTTGTTTTTAATACCACTTTTTGAGCAGTGCACCATGGTGAGCAAATAGTGGAACCGGAGAACAAATAAATTTCAGGTTTGACTGTGCTTATCTGGTTTGCATGAAGTGTGGCATTGCAGAAACAGGGAAAAACGGGCCACCTGTGAAGCAGACAGCCAAAAATAGAAACCAAATACATTCAATTAATGCTCTTGGCCATCAGAAGAACCTAACCTGGAGTACAGATGGGTTCTAGTACAGAGTGTGCAACCTTTGTTTTACTGCTGTGACATTGCAGTGTACAGCAATGAAATGCAACGTAGACAACTGTTCCCTCAAACTTCTTGTGGCAATAGATGTAAGTGCAGGACTGCCATATACATGGTCCTGGGTTCAAATACAGCATATTCCATACACTATTCTTTTATTGATTTAGTAATCTATGTATTATCACCTTTATAATCTAATGTATGACTGCGGCTATACTGTGTACTATTGTCCTATAAATGTATTCCTGCTTTCTGTTATCACAGCTTACATTGACTTGGCCAAGGCCTTTGACAAAATCCCCGACTCAGGAATCATCAAAAAGCTAACACAACTTGGTATAAATCCCTATCTCATCAGGTGGCTGGCCATCTGGCTCACATATAGGACCCACAAGGTCAAAATAGGCACCACCACCTCCGACAGCAGACCAGTCACTAGTGGTGTTCCTCAGGGATCTGTCCTGGGACCCCTGCTGTTTGGCATCTACTTCTCAGAGGTCCAGGCAAAGACAAAGGCTCTGTGGCTAACCAAGTTTGCGGATGGCTGTCATTGACTGCCCAAATGATGGCAACATACTGCAAGAGGGTCTCATAGCTACAAATAACTGGTGCCAAAGTCATGCCCTTAAGTTAAATGCAAAAAAATGTATTATCATACCATTCGGCAAAAACATGGCCCCTACTGATTACCACATCAACGTCAACCCCCTAAGCACACAACCTGTGGTGAGAGACCTGGGTACTTGGGCTAACAACAATCACACATTAGAACATCATGTGGCGGCAGTAGTCAGAAAAGCCTTTTACTTGGTTCATCTCATAAGTAAAGGGATTGCATCCAGCAAAAAGGAGGTTATTACCTCCCTGTACTCCTCCCTCATTAGGCCTATAATTGAGTATAATGCCCCATTTGGTATGTACCTTTCCAAACACCTGCACTAACTGGAAAGGCCACAGAAATACTTCACAAAGAGAATCCTTCGCCTCCAACATTTGTCCTATGCGGACAGGCTAAAATCACTATCACTCTACTCAGTATCATACAGATTGCTCAGAGGTGATCTGTGTCTTGCCTATAAGGCAATATCAGACCCTACCCTACTAGAGATGCTCCATATCCATAAGTTTAAGTACTCACACATTATCCGCTTGACAGGCCTAAATCTAATATCGGACATCAACAAATCCTGCTGGAGAGAAATGTTTATCTCCCAGAGTCTGCCCCGTCTCTGGAACAGACTTCCCATACATGTCAAACAGACTGCCTCACTGACCCTCTTCAAGTGCAACCTTGATGAGTGGATGGGAAACCGCAAATTTGTCCCAGGGGTTCCAAATTTGTCCTTCATTGACATGGGTAACAGGTGCTGACTGAAGGTCCTTTTTTGGGAATAAACTCTTGGCTAGGCTTGTAAGGGCCCCAGGGCTATTAGCCTAGTAGCCTTCTATGATCCTTTGATCCTATGGACTGGCATGACCTTCACTTTTGCTGACAACACACACACAACTGCCTGTACATGCAATAATCCTGAAATTGAATTGCTTGCCACTGTTGCGCTTTGCTTACCATTGTGCAAATGCGATGCTAATAACCAGCAGGTATATGTTAGATACTCAGTACTAACAGTCAGACATTAGCAATGCAGCTTGCATTTGCATACTGGTTACCCACAAACAAACATGTGTAACACGTATGCATATGCACTTTGCTAACTATCGCGCAAACCTGCTGCTCATTGTGCTATGGAAATGTTGATATGCTATTTTACTGCTGTTTACTGCCATTTCCAGTGTATGACATGAAATTACATGTGTTATCATTACCAGCTGAGGGTCTATCTAACAATATGCCACATATTTACAAAACATCCATCTGTTGCTACCCCACCAAGCAGTGCAACCCTCATGTCTCAGTACTTTTTCCACGTGTATATCAACCACAGTGCAAAATTTAATATCAAATGTTGTGTGCTATGCAATGCACATCAATCTGGTGTCATGCAGAACTACAACCCATATGCCTAAAATCACTTATCTGCAAGGCTAGGAAAGGAATCAGCATGGACCATATTCACACGGTCATAGATGACCTTCAACATACCTGATCCTACCCATTTTGTTTTTGTCAAGGGTGCATCTTGTTTATTGAACCTTGTGGACTTCTTGGATACTGACCCTACATACCTGGATGAGGGATAACAGAACATACCACTTATGTTGACTTATCCAAGGCCTTTGACAGTATCCCCTATTCATGTGTCATAGTGAAAATCTTCCATATGGGAATTAAGCCATACAGTAGTAAAGGGATGGGCAACTGGCTCACTGACATAACACACATTCTCAAAGTTGGAGACTGTAACTCCACCATTAGCCAGTTACCATTTTAATGCCACACGGCTCTGTGCTAGGCCCTCAACTGTTTGTAAACTACTTCCCTGAAGTGTAGGCAATGGTAGACAGCCTATGGTTTACCAAGTTTGCAGATGACTGGTAACTGGATGCACTAATATAGAGTCCTCAATGATGGTAACATATTATGGAAGGAACTGTCACACACAAACGATTGGTGTCAAACCCATGAACTGAACCTTAAAGCATACAATGGCTCATTGTCTCCTTTGACAATAAAGTACTCCTGATAATTATGATATACATAGCACCCCTCTAAGCTGAAACCCAGTGTTGTGAGACTTAGGAACACGTGTTGAAAGCAATCTACACTTTCATCACTATATGTCCATAGTGGTGACACACACATTCTGCATGGCACACATACATATTGACATCACATTCAAGACCAGGGTGGTGATACCTCTGCTGTACTCTACCCTTATCAGAACACAAATTGAGCACAGTGCTCCCTTGTGTCTGTACTTCACCAGACGCCTGCAACAATTGGAGAGAACACAGGGTTGTGCTTGGGAGACTCCAGGGCCTCCAACCATGACATACATGGAAAGACTGAAAGACCTGTCATTGTACTCAGCATCATGCAGGCTACTGAGAGGTGACCTATGCCTGCCCTATAGAGCAGTGTCAGTCACTCTCCCATAGTGGAAATGCTGGACATCTGCAAATCAAATGGGACAAGAATTACTTGGCCCAGGGTTCTTAAACTAGCCCAAGACATAGAACATGCCAAAGAGACAGATATATCCCCAGTGACTCACATTCCTCTGTAATAGACTCCCACTGCATGTGAATCAGTGCTCCTCATTGACCATCCTTGACTACTGGTTGGGTGATTGTAAAGTCACATCTGGGGTGGCACCTATGTCCCTCATGGACAGGGCAGTTGGTGCTGCTCACAAAATTGCTCTGCTAACAATAACCATCTAACTATGCTCAATAAGGGTACTTTTGTTTTTACACAGCTAGGCTTCTAAACACCATAGGGCCATTAGGCTAGTAGCCTCCTATCTTCATAGGAAGCCATGAGCCTATGCAGGTCTTCCAAATTTTTTCTCCCACATGGCCTGCTGATGTCATCTACTATAAGTTCACCTGCAGTCTTGTAAAAGTCAGACTTGTGCCCTGGTGTTTACGTAACACACTGTGTTCTGTAGTCTGTGTACTTAGGTAGGGATTCTGTTCTCATTGTAGTCGACTGTGTATGTTTAGTCAGCAGAGTAGACATGGCATCCTACAGATACTTTTCCAATGGCATGGATTACCAGTATTTTTGATACTTGCACGAGCCTACACATCCATTTCATGCAGCCCACACAACCTGTTGTCTCCCACATGGCCTGCTGATGTCATCTACTATAAGATCTCCTGCACTCCTGTATAAATCAAACTTGTGCCATGGCACTTGTTTTAAGTAGTGTGTTCTGTAGTCTGTGTACTTAAATAGGTAGGGGTTCTATTCTAACTGTAGTCAACTGTGTGTGTATTTGTGCTTATGCTTGACATTACAGACAACCTTTTACAGCAGCATGTGGGACACTTATCCTGCCTTTATCAGACACTGCTGATGTCATCAGCTATAAAATGTTGTCTGACACACTCCACTTCAGAGTTGAGCTGTGACACTTGCTTAAAGGACTGTGTTCTATAGTCTGTGTATTTAAATAGCAAGGGGTTCTAGTCTTGCTGCAATCAACTGTGTGTGTTTGTGTGTCTCTGTGAGCTGTTGCTTGACATTACCAATAGCATTTTACATCAGCATATGGGCCACTTACACTGGCCTAAACAGATTCTGCTGATGTCATCAGCTATATGATAGTTTTGGATATGTAGTAATCCCATGAGGGCATAGTCAGACAGTGGTCTGGAGGCCAGGCAGAAGTGACCTTATCCTATTCTAGACATATTACAATCTCTTTCTGCAGTTTTCTTCATTTAAATGTATTTATTTATTTTTTGCCACTGTTTGCATGATGCACCTCATAGCACAAACACTGGAACTGGAGAACCCAAACCACCCAGGAAGCAGACAGTCAAAAATAAAAAAAATATGCTGTGTACTATATTCCTGTCAGTGTATTCTTGCTATGTGGACTGACATAGCCTTCACGTTTGCCTAAAACACATACACAAAGGCCTGTACATCTAATAACCTTGAAATTCCATTGCTTGCCAATGTTGCACTCTGCTTACCATTACTTGCTGTCAAGCACCATGTTTCCACAATGGTAAGCATTGAGCAACATTTTCAAACAGTGTGTGCACTCCCACTAAGCATGATAACTGCAGTTGGTGGGAAAACATCATTCTACATTGGTTCTGATCTGTGGTAGGCATGGCAGATGTTTGAGGAGAGTGAGTGACATTTTGTGCTCAAAGATGAGGTGTCCAGGAATCCAAAGTGTTTGCTGGACTCCTAGTGAAGTAACATGGGTCCAGGATATTGCAGAGGGACTATTCTGAATCAGAGTACGTCAGAGGCATGGGATAGTCTTGCCTTGGCTGTGACCCATCCTACTGGTATCCCCCACTGGTGAACAATGTAGACACCACCATAAGAACCTCCAGAGGAGGAGGAGGGTTACACTTAAACATTGGATCAAGGAATGTAGGACTGGGGACACCCCACAGTTGTGTAAGCATCAATTACAGAGACTGCTTGTAAGAGTTAAAAGCTGAATATAGTCAGGACCGGTATTCATAATGGTATTCTGCTCTGTTCTGTTTTTTCCACAGCTGTCACAGACAGAGAACTGAATGTGTGAACCCATGCCACTAGATTGGCCCAGATGAGAGAAGCATGTGGTATGTATGCAGCAGAACAGTACTGTTACTATAGCATTAAAAGTTTAAGAAAGTTTTTTTAGGTATCTTATACAGTTGTATCAAAGGGAGCCTGTCGTCCCTACCACAGATCAAGACCAATGTAGAATGATGTTTTCCCACCAATTGTAGTTATCAAATTTACTGGGAGTGTGCATACTGTTTGAAAGTGTTGTGTGATGCTTACCATCATACAAACATGGTTCTCGGCATTGCATACCTTCAAGCACCACATTTTGTAGTGTTAAGCAGAGCAAACATAAAAGCATTTGAAAGTGTTGCATGCACCTGTATTAGAACCCAGTACTATCTGACCGCAAAAAGGAATGGGTCAATGCATTAATAGGTGGTGCCACAGACTCAGTTGATTAGCAGGTATATGTTAGAGACTGAATAGCATCTGGCAGACTTAACTGCTGTTGCATAAACCTGCCACTTAACTGACTCTGTGGCAGCAGTTATTATTGCACTTAATGTAGTGATAAGTTTCTATTTGAGGTCAAATGGTATTGGGATGAATACAGCTGTATTTATTATGTTTTAACAGCTTTTGTATCAGTGCTGCTGTGCATTGGTGAGTGATGCACACCATTGCACATTAATGCTTTAGACAATAATAAATGGGAAACGTAGAACAGTGGTAACATGGGGAGGAAGCAGGGAGGAGAAGAACAATAGGAATTTCCTGCTAAACTGTGACAGTATTAATTGTATGAAATACATGTACTGCAAAACTGACTCTGTGGCAGCACGTGCTAATGCATCAATATATTCCTTGTTGCTTGGGCCAGATGGTACTGGGTTCTGCTACAGGTGGATGTAGTACTTTTACAGGTGTCTATGATACATTGACATACATTTATATGCAGTTGTCATTCACCATTGCTTAGCAATGGTTTTGCGATGAGCACCATTGTACAATAATGCTTTATAAAAAATAAATGAGGAAGATAGGACAGTGGTGATAAGGGGAGCAAGCACGGGGGAGTACAAGGGGAAATCTTTGCTAAACTGTGACAGTTACTATAAATTGTATAAAATACATGTACTACTTAATTGACTTTGTGGCACCATCTATTAATGCTTTGATTCATTCCTTTTTGGGGCCAGATGGTACTAGCTTCAAATCCAGGCGTATGTATATGTGGTGGTGCTGTGGTAGCGTTGTCTCCTCACAGTAAGACACTGTCCAGTTCAATTCTAAGCTAGAGCGTCTTCTGCGTGGAGACATGCGTGACTGGACGTACATTTGTTGAAGGTTGTGCGTCAGGCCTGGAAAGCCAGTACGTAAAAATCAACTGCCAATCATTAGCGGACCGGAGTTCTGCTGTGGCGACCCCTAACCGGGAAAAGCCGAAAGACACAAACAAATGCTAATGTATACGCTATTTATTCTATTCTAACTTTCTAGGTGTGGAAGTGCAATATCACATATCTGTACATATTTTATGGGCTGTTGTCCCTCCATTATATATGCCATTGGTCTTGCTGATAGGGGATGACAGGTATGTTTGTGTTTCATTGTAACGCATGTCTATGCCACATTTTATGTCCCTATTTTTGTTTATGTAATAAATACCTCTCAACTCTACAAATTTTCGCAGAATGTCCAAATTTTGGCCTTATATTTTTGGTCTGTTTTCATATACTTGTGGTTTTCTGGCAAATTAGTGATAAATCATTACAGATTGCAGTTAGACAATAATGGCACACATTTGAGTTTCAGAGTTCATATCCTTCAGAAAAATTCATGCTAATGCAAAACATGTTCTGCTATCAACTTTCAAAGTTTGTAAGAGCAATATTTAAAAATTGTCCCTATTTTTAGGTATTTGTCCCACTTTTATTTATGGCTTTGTCCAGATTTCTTACTCTAAGAGGTTGAGAAGTCATATTCTTGCATTATGTTGGCCTTTATGGAGAAATGTGCAGAATCAGTGCTATCTGTGTAGCTCTGGTGGTCATAGATAGTTTCATAGTTTCATAGATTAGTACTAGGCTAACTGCCCTTGCAAGCCATTTTAAGCCTAGCCAATTATCCCTTGTGAGACTCGAACCCTGTACCTTGTGTATGTAAGGCAAACACCTTAACTGTCATTTCATGCAAATCTGCAGACTGTTGGTGTTTTGAGTTACATGGAATTGCTATCTGTGTTTGCTTGCAAGGTTTCACAGCCAGCAACACTGCCATGAGCCATGCAGCACCTCATTAATATACATTGCGTGATGCTGTGCAATGAGCACCATCACAGGAGCAGGTACACTCTGTGTAGGCTGTGCGCAAAGCCTGCATGGGGTTTATTGAATCCTGGGGTAGATCTCTACTCAGAGTTTCCAGTAAGATATATTTAACTAAGAATCCCAAAATACACATACAGGTAAACATGTCTGTTTTGACATCCTTGAAAAATTCAAAGCTGAAACTCTATCCTTGAGGCACTTTAAGTAGGGATATAAATATGATTGATACCAACAAGAAAGTTAGCAACAGAACACTCCATTGTACTTAAAAAAAGTGGCATAAAGATGGGAAACTAAAATTCTGATACATATCTAGAAGGAACAACTAATTAATTTCTTGGCCTCACTGGAACTGATCTGGGTAGGAGGATAAATCTATTTGTGATGTCCAGGTGCCTTTACTTGAAAAGAAATAAGAAAAGCTGTGTAATACAGGTTTAATAAATTGATTAAAATTTAAATTAAAAGCTGTTAGCTTTGAAGTAATATGATACGTCTTGGCATGATATTCATTAGTAGAAATCCCATAAGTCTTCTGAGGAGTGGCCTGTGTTTGACTTGTTGAAATTTTGGGTTTGAATTTGTATTACTTGAAAACTGTTTTTTTTTTTTTTAAGTTTGGATTATGAATTTGATAATATGGTGATTGCCAGTTTGTCATGCATATTCATGTTTTCTCCAAGGCTGTGCGAGGTGAATTCCAACATTTAGTGTCTAGGAGGTGTTAGGAGGTGCGGCTGGTAGGGTGGGCTTTTTTCTTTGCAAAACATAAGGAGAATCCCTTGCATTGTGTTTTTTGTGAAGATGTTGAAGTCATAAATGTTCTTTTCCCTGCACTTTGATAAATTGTTTACAATGGCAGCTTCTAAGATTGTAAGTTATTGTGATCCTATTGTCATCATAAGAATTATCTGACGATTAGTGGTTTGAGATGGTGATAGACGTTAAAGCTGTTAGGGAACATTGGAATTTCTGTAATGAAGGTTGCAGGCATGTCAGTGATTTAAAGGGCAGGGCAAATCACAAAGCACAGGATGAGCATCTGCAGGAGAGTGGGAGGGAAGGAATATCAAGATCCATCATCCTGACACTGTGAGTAGCTTCTCATTAACTTTGCACTAATGGTGCCCATATAAAGGCTTCTGGGTAGTACTGATGTTGGTGAACCTTACTGGGCAGACTTGTAGTTGCAATATATGTTGATCAGTGTCTGATTTTATTATATTGTGCATTTGCATGTTTTCTGCTGTTACAGGTGACCAAACAACTGTGTTTGAAGGTCACATACCACTGCACGGGTGGTACATGCTCCATCTATGAGAGGTATATGTCATATTTCTTGGTTGCGCATTACTGTGTCTGATGGTGTATATATCTTATAGATATGGGATCCTCTGGTACAGCTGTACCTTCAGAATAGAATCCTCCTTAACTGACTAAAAATTCCCAGAATGCACATCAGCCAGACACCAGCACATGTGGGTTTAATGTATTTAGTGCCTAAATAGCTAGTAACAGCACTGCGTGTGTCATAGTGGTAGAACTTTTGGCAGGATCTGTGTCAGTGCATGCTGCTGCTGACCTCTGCTGCTCACTGGCTAGCAGGATGTGGATGTTGTCACTGAGGTACAGCAGAAGACATCCTCTACTTCTGTGCCTCAGTTTGTTGTCAGTTAGGGTATAGATCACCATATGACAGTTGCATCAACAACCCTCTATTTTATTTTGTCTGGACAAGCTGGCTAACACTACAAACAGGACAAGATGACAATAATTCAAGTGAGGGCAATCCTGGTTCTAGTTCCAAAGATTCTGTTCCACTTGATGTGTTGTAATTGATGGTGTCGACTCTGTGCCCATACCACAAGCCACAAAAATGTTTATGTGCTCTCTACAACATCTACATGCCTTTGTGTCCACAGCAGCTGGTGCTTCAAAGGTTGCTGTATGTGTTATTCTAGCAAAACATGGTCAAAATGGGTAAATGTTGCCTCACAGGTTCAGGTGTCTAGGGCACTACAGGTTATTTATATCAATGTCAGTAGAATCTTGCATGAGTTCTGTGTTTGCGGTCTTAACAGCAAGATGTGTATGAAACAGATAGCCTGCCCTTCCTCAAATTCATAAGCATAATAACAATAGTTACACTTTGTTATGTGGGATTTGTTTTTCTCATAAATGCTGTTCAGAAATTCATGCAGCTGCAGGTGACTGTTGTCCATAAATTGCAGCTACTGATCCATATCTTGCAGTGGGCTCCTCATATGTTGACATCATGGGGTTTAGCATAGGTTGGTACCCCATTCTTGCACCTGTTCCCCTACTGTTGGGACAGCCTGTTCATGTCTCCTACTAGGTGATGCTGGTCACATCACCTTTGCAGGTGGTTCATAACATGGTAGATGTATATCATCTTCACCAGTACAGTCAGACATGTGTCACTGATGTGGTTGTGGACATGCAGTAGTAACTGTACAGCGGTATGTACCAGGGATTATCATTCTGTCATCCAGAGAACTACTGCAACAGTACCTCAGGGCAAGGCTACAGCATCTAGAACACTGTTACTACAGTACATCAGGACAATGCTACATCAGCAGTCAGAGCACTGTTACTTTTGTACAACAGAGCAGGGCTACAGCACTATCCAAATTACTGTTACTACTGTACATCAGGATAGAGTTACAGCATTACCCATAACGCTGGTGCTTCTGTACATCAGGGTAGAGATACAGCATCAATCAGAGAACTGTTACTACAGTACCTCAGCACAGGGCTACAGTATCACCCACAGCATTGTTATGATTGTACCTCAGAGCAAGGCTACAGCATCCCTAAAAACATTGTTACTACTGTACATCAGGGCAGCCCTACAGCAAAATCCAGAGCACAGTTACTACTGTATATCAGGGCATGCCTATAACTTCATGTAAAGCACTATTACTACTGTATAACAGGTCAGGGCTGCAGCATCAACCAGAGCACTGTTACTGCTGTACATCAGGACAGAACTACAACATTGTCCAAAGCACTGTTACTACTGTAAAGCAGGACAGAAGTACAGCATTGTCCAGAGCACTGTTACTGCTGTACATCAGGAAAAAGCTAAAACTTTGTAGTAAACCAGCTTCCTGCTGAAATGTTGGCACTCAAAATACTGAGTGCCGACATGCTGAAAAAAAAAGACAAAAAAAACACAGGAGAAGGACAAATCTCAAAGATCGCTCTTCTCCTTAAAACTTCTTTTTGTGGGGGAGAGGCAAGCCCCCCACCCCTCCAAACTTATATATACCAACTCCAAAATCGTTGTATGTCAGAGAAAGGGAATATTCCAAGAAATGACATCACAGAGTTAGTATGTATAAGTCCAATCTTTTGGCCACTCCGTATCCATATTTTGGGACTCGCTATAGTGAGTCCCAACATTTCAAATGGTTACCAGTAAACCTTTACCATTGTCTGTTTGCAGTGGCCATAGTTTAGGCTGCAGCACCTGTTCTTTTACTTGAGGCATGATGACTGTATGCCAAACTTGTTTACTTGCACTTTTTCATTTGCTGGCCTCTGGTTTACCTGCAGTGGTATGTGGTCTTTAATGGATTTTTATAAAATATTTGTATGATTTTTTTTCATTCAGGGTTTACTTTATGCAAAGACATGCTGTATCAGTGTGATGTTCATCATATTGATGACTGCTGCAGTAGCCTTAGCTAAATGGGTTATAGCCTGCCAAGGATTTAACCACTAGTCAGCTTCCAAAGCTTCAGACAACCTTCCACTCATCCAAACCATTAGTCAGTTCAAGATGAGCAAACTAAAAAGACAGGTTTGGGTGCCAAGCCCTTTAGAGCTTTCCTGCCTTTGAAGGCTGTGCTCTTCTGTGGGATTTTGAGGATTGTCAGTCGGCTTGTGCTGTTTCTTTGCTTTGCTGATAGGTTCCCTTTGGGAAAAACCTTCCACATTAAAATGTATTGTTTTATTATACTTTCCTGCTTAGGTAAGTTATTTTTAAGCCAGGAGTTGTTTTTTTAATGGATTGTCATGAGACTTAACTGCACTTTTAAACAGGTGTGCACTTTTTCCTGTCAGTTTAAAAGTTGTTTAAAGTAGTTAAAACATTTTTGCTGTAAAGAAATTGTGTTTATTTTACTTTGTGGTGTTGGCAAGGTGTTTCGAAGTTCTTTTTACTGAGTTTTTGTGTGCAAAAGGCATTGTTTTTGGGTTAACCATGGAACAATCTACTGGTGCAAATTATTTCAGTCATAGGTGTGTGATTCTGCTGTGGATAACACTGGTTCCTCATACTTCTGATCTTTTACCCTGGATACCTCTGATGCAGCATCTACAGCTGCTGTGGACCAGGGCTTAGCCACATCCTTTGTGGCTGTTGGGGTCCCCTCAGTGGGCAAGCGAAGGCTACTCTTGTCGGTCCTGGCAGAAGGAACAGGGATGATTTCCCTGTTTGGTCAGAATGTTGAGTCCATCTCTGGAGAAGGTGCTGCTGCCATTAATAACACTGTTTGCCTCAAAAGGTGTAATGAAAGGGCCAAGTTGATACAGGAAATCAGTAAGAATTTTCAGCCCTCTTTTTTCAAATGTTCTAAGAGATTTCTCTAACTCTTCATCCGATTCCAGCAGAAAAAAATAAACAGTCTCACCAAAACGTGGGTAAACAGACATTTAAGAAGAAATGCCAAGGGGTTCCAAAAATAATTCAGGGCTCCCCAAACCAAAGACAGTCCAGCAAGTCAGAATAATTATTTAATGGACCTTGTTCCCCCTTCCACCCTGGCAGTCCCTTTTCCCTTTCAGAAGGTCTGAATCTCCACTTTTTTTTTGGCAAGAGATAGTTTCTGACAAATGTGTTCTAAACATCATTTGTCAGTTTTACAGATGGCAGTGGAAGGAAGTTTCTCCTTTATGCAGGGTAATTCCTCAATCACCAGACCAGACTCCTCTATTTCCCCCTGTCTGTCAACAAATGCTGTCTCAGGGAGTGATTGAATCAGTTCCTCTTTTCCAGGTTGTGAAAAGTTTTTATTCAAGCATGTTTTAGTGCCAAAGAAAGAAGATGCTTGAAGGCTAGTTCTGTATCTATCTTTCTTTTCTAAACCTATTTGTGATAGTGCCCATGTTCAGAATGTTGTCACTTCATGATCCATTACCTCTTCTTCCTCTTTCAAGTTTCCTGGCAACACTAGACTTTCATATCCCTATTAATCCAGACCTCAGATGTTTCTTATTTTTTTTTTGTGTTTGGATCACATTATCAGTTCTCTGCCTTACCCATTGGAGTATGCACTGCAACTAGAGTGCTCACAAAGAGGCTAGCTTCATTTATAGCTCAGTAGAATCTACTAAGTATCCACATTTTTCATATCTAAATGACTTGCTAATCTCTGAAGAGACTTTTTCAAAGTGTCAGGAATCTCTCACTTGAGTGAGAGATCTCTTAAACAAGTTGGGATTCCAAGAGAACATTCAAAAATATTTCTTGACTCATTCATATAAGACTGTGTTACTAGGGTGTCAGCTAGACACCTCAGTTCAAACAGCTTTTCTTCTGCAAGAAAATTTAAATCTAAATCGACCTATTTCTAAGGTTTTCTACTCAGACTTTGGTCACTGCAAGGCACCTCAGAAGTGTGGGTCTCATGTCATATATGATTCTCATTATAACCCTGGCAAGACTCCACATGAGAAAGATAAAATTGTATCTTAAGTCTCTTTGATCCAGAACCAACATCCTTTGTCTTTTCAAATCTCAGTGTTGGGGATTGTCAGAAGAGAAATCACTTGGTGGAGAATGGCAAATTTTCCTAAACCTAGGTCTCCTCTTTTCCCTCCCTACTCCAAGTCAGTCCCCACCGACACCTCAGAATTTGTTTGGGGAGCAGTTTCAGGATGGATAAAAGTGTAAGGTGTGTGGGAAACCAAGACAGATGCAAACACATATGTATAAAATAAATGCTTGTCCTGATCAAGGCACTCAACTCTCTGAATCATCTTTGGTTTGTTAGATAATACCAAAGTCGTGGTACATCAATAAGCAAGGGGGACCAGGTCATACCCCCTTTGCAGACTAGACATTTTAGCTTGGAATATAGCTTCACAGCACAATCTCACTATACAAATTTCATCCAATTTGTCAGAGCAAGACTGTGTGGCAGACAAGCTGAGTAGGACAAGGTCAGATCCTCACAAATAGAAACTAGATCAGGGGAACTTCCAAGATTTGTTCCATCTGTGGGAAGCTCCTCAATTAGAAACAATCAGTTGGCAAGATTCTTAGGTTCATAGGTTCATAGGTAAGTACTAGGCTATCTGCCCGAGGGCATCTATAAGCCTAGCCAAAATGTGTTGGTTTTCTCTGCCTCCTTAGATTAGTCCCCTGTGCCTCGGTCCAGCAGAGCCATTAGTTCCCTGTGCCTCTGTCCAGCAGAGCCACTGCAGTAATCCCTGGGGTAAATTTTCTGTTTCCCATCCCCTCGTCAAGGTTTCTCTTGAAGAGTGTTAGTGAGGGGCTCTGCCTAATGTAGATTGGAATCCTGTTCCAAAGCATGGGGAGTCTCTGGGACAGGAATCTATCCCTCCAGCACATCCTATTTATCATTGTGGTGAGGTTTAAATCCCTAGAGCATGTGGCTCTTGGGGATTTGTTTTTTTTTAGGTGGAGCATGTCCATCAATTCTGGGTTGGACATGGCCTTGTATGTCAGGCAGAGATCACCTCTGAGTAAGCTGTATGCACCCGAGTACAGCTTGAGTTTCTTCAGTCGGGCTGCATAAGGCATCTGTCTGAGGCCAGTAATCCTCTTGGTGAGGTACTTCTGTGGTCTTTCCAGCTGTTGCAGATGTCTTGTAAGGTACATCCCAAATGGGGCGTTGTACTCTATGATGGGTCTGATGAATGATGAGTAGAGGGTTACAATAACCTCTTTTGCTCTAGATGCGAACCCTTTTGTGATTAGGTGGGTGACATAGAAGGATTTTCTAACCACCTTGGCAATATGATTATCAAAGCAGCGATTACTATCTACTTGGGTCCATAGATCCCTTATTACATTTTCTGTATTTCGGGAACTACCACGTATGTGGTAGTTCGTGGGTACTTTGTTTTTTCCAAAGGGGATGACTATGCACTTTTTGGCATTTAGCTTGAGGCCATGATTTTGACAACAGGTATCCGTCTCAGTGAGACCCTTCTGGAGGATGTCTGTATCAGCCGGAGAGTCAATTATGGCCCCCAGTTTGCAGTAGTCTGCGAACTTGGTCAGCCATAGACCTCCTGTGCTTAACTGTACCTCTGACAATTATATACCAAATAGGAGTGGTCCGAGGACTGAGCCCTGGGGAAGCCACTTGTAACCAGTTTAGAGTCGGACCTAGAGCCTGCAACTCTCACTGTGTGGGTTCTATCCATGAGCCAATTGGCAACCCATCTTGTGACATAGGGGTTTCTGTTCAGGCTGGTGAGCTTGTCTATAATACCAGAATATGGAATGGTGTCAGAAGCCTTTGCGAGGTCTAGGTAGGCTGTGTGGACCTCCTTTCCCTCGTCTAAAGCCTTGGTAACTGTCTCAAAGAAGTCCACCAGGTTTAGGAGGCATGATCTGCCCTTAAGAAAGCCAAACTGGGTAGGGTACAATGTTTGGAGGTTCCCAATGTCTCTGTTAATGAGTTCCATGATGATGCGCTCCATAGCCTTGCAGACCAGGCTAGTCAGGTTTATAGGGCGATAGTTCCCAGGGTCCGTTGTGGCTCCACCTTTGTGGAGCAGGATAACTGTTGCTGTGCACCACTCTATGGGTACATAGTCTGTAGAGAGGCTGAGTTTGAACAGTGTGTTTAGGAATGGGGTTAGTTCATTTTGGAGCTTGTGTAAGACACAGCCTGGGACACCGTCCAGTCCCATTGAAGCTGTGTTTTTGGCTTTCGATAGTGCTGTTTTAACCTGTGTGTCACTGATTGCCGGGGCTCTACATTCTTCTGGTATGGTTATGGGCCCTTTAGGTGGTGAGAGGGGGGTGAAGTTTGCACTAAACCTGTCTGCCAGAATGTTGGCAATATCAGTCGGTTCAGTGTATTTTGTGCCATTCTGCACTAACTCAGAGCAGATCTGAGAGTTTCCACTTAGGTTCTTGACATAGCTGAAGAACACTTTGTGGTTATCTTTGGAGTCCTTGGCAATTTTTCTTTCGAAGCTAGCCTTGGATGATTTTATGAGGGATCGTAGTTTCTTGCTGATACTGATCAGGGATGTCTTTCCTTCTTGGGATTTTACTCTTTTCTGTACTAGTTTCCTCCTATTGTATAGCTTGTTTATGGCAGGGGGTCCACCAGACTGGTTTCCTTTTCTTGGAGGAGTGAGTCTTGGTTTTGCTTGGGATAACACGATCCATGCATTCTTGCAGGTGCTCATAGAGTGCCTTTGTAAGGGATTCAGCAGCTTGGACAGCATTGTCCTTTAGCATGGGGGCTGTGAACCTTTCCACCTCGGTCTTAAGTAACGTGAAGTTTGCTTTTGAAAAGTTTTTCTCTGTGGTTTCTTTGATTGGGGGTGGGAGTGGAATGTGGATATCCAGAGTGATTAGTCTAGGGTCTGATCTAACCAGCGAGGGATTGACCTCTGGTGTAGAACACCGGTCGCCCATGTTGGTGATGACCAGGTCCAATATGTTGTCACCTCTGGTGGGGCTGTTGACCAGTTGCTCCAGGGCATTTGAGTTTATAAATTCTAGGAAGCGCTGGGCAAGGGAGTTAGTACTTGAGTAGTTCTCCCAGTTAATGTTTGGGTAATTGAAATCACCCAATATTAAGGCATTTGGAAGGACCTTCATATTTTCCAGTGTCTCCAGAAACAAGGAATGGGGGTCCTGGGTCATGGTGGGTAATCTGTAGCAAGCTACAATTTCAATTGCAGTTTTGCCCATTGTTAGTTGCACATGGATGATCTCTGAGGCATTGTGCTGTGCCACTAACCTGGAGGTGTGGGTATCCTTGATGAATATGGATACACCCCCTCCTTTTGTGTTTCGGTCCGGGTTCTGTGGCAGAAAAGTATGGTATGAGTTATAGCCTGGTAGTGCTGGGGTGCTCTCTGGAGTCTTAAACCAGGTTTCTGTTACTGCACAGATATCGATGTTCTCCATACTGAGGAGTGCCTCGAGTGCATGCATTTTGAGGTTTAGACTTCTGTCATTGAGTAGCATTACCCTCAGTTTTTGGTTACTTGTGCTATTTATGGTGATGGGTTTGTCTTTTGAGCCTTGTCTAAAAAAGGCACTATGGGGGCTGCAAAAGCCTTGGCCAGTATTCGGAAGCCTAAGGGTGACAGGTGCACGCCATCTCTTGCGAAGCAACATGGCTTATCGAGCATGTCATCCCAGGTGGACAGATACTGGATCCCCTTTGAATGACACCAGAAACTTAGCCAGTTGTTGAAATTGATCATTTTTTCTTTATACTGTGGCATCATTCTTGGTGAGAGCATGATGCTACTCAGGGTCAGGGTCATACTGGCCTGGGCTATGTGATCAGAGAGCTCTTCCATGTCTCTTTTCATGTAGTCCAGGGAGGTATGTCTCAGGTCATTCACACCTTGGACAATGATAGAGTCTTATTTGTACTTGTTCTGGAGCGACCTGAGTGCTTGTGTTATGTGGCGGATCCTGGTGCCCGACAGGCAGATAACTGTAACCTTCTCCTTGTCCAGCTTAGTTAGTGGGACATCAGTGTGCCTGACTATAGAGTTGCCTATTACTAGTGTGTTAGGTATGTTATTTTGCCTTAAGGGCTGTGATTGTGTGGCACACTGATTATGTGAAGTATGTGTTTCATGGTTTGTGATGGGGTGTGGAGATTGCTTGGGTGTCTACTTTGGAGGTCTCTGTTACTTTTGCAGATTTTTATTTAAAGCCTCCAAGTATGTTTTCGTGTATTTATGTGTGTTATTTGCTGGTGTTGGTTTAGTAGGTCTATGTGAGACTGGTGGTGTGTTGCAGGTGTTCTCCTTTTCCTCTTGACTGTCAGTTCCAGTCTTGGGTTGACAGAGCTTTGCCTCCAGTTTGGCTGTATAATTTCATCTCTCACATATATTAGTGTTTGGTGGTAGGAGGAGAGGGTTGTATGTGTACATGAGGCAGTTGTAACATTGCCTCATAATGCCCAGATTCACCAGCTGGACTGGAGAGTACACCTGAAACTGCCCTTTGGACATGCCTGAATAGGTAAAGTGAGCTGTTTTACTGATTGGCTGGTAGGGGCGAATAGAGAGCCTTGTCCTTCTGGACAGTATAGGGGGTCTAGTGCTAGGGTTAATTAGTGCTTGCTATGAGTTTTGAGCAAGTGCTGGGCTGTGAAATGAATGGTTTGAGCGCTTAAGTTTAAAGTTTGTCTAGTTCAAGGGAAAAACTGAAGAGTAGACTTCTTTGGAGCCAGGAATAGTTTAACCCTAGCTAACTGGCGCTGCCCAGTGTGCAAAACCACGCAAATGCGTTTTTTATAGCAGGGAAATGAAAGAAATAGAAATTAGCCCAAAATGGCCAATAAACTGCTAACTTCTGGGCTACAGCAAAGAATGTGCACAAATTTCAGAAAGAAACAGATCAAATAAGCAGGCACAATAAGCCTTTAACCATAAATTTCCAGCTCAGAAGGGCAGAATCTATCCTCTCCTCCCACAAGAGTGCAGACCACAGACCTTCTTAATGTATGGCCTGAAGCCCAAGTGCTTAAACCAGAACTAATGCGCTTTTAGACTGACAGACACTGAGCCTTCAATCAGCAATTCCCAACTTAGAAGGATGTAAGCTACCTGTCCTGCAACAACAATGCAGTCCACAAACCTTCTTAATGTAAAACAACTGGTCTGAAGCCCAAGTGCTTAAATCAAAATCTTAGAATCACAGCTACAATTTAATCAGGCTACTACCAAGCAGTAATAACTGCAGCAGAATAATACAATTGAGTACTTTTAAGAAGAAGCACAAGCAAAATAAGGTAATAAAGTGGAAGAAACACAATTACAGTAAAACAGATGAATAAAGTGAAATTTTTTTATAACAATAGAAAACGAGCAAACTGATTTAAACAAATTACCCAATTAACCAGTAAAAAACTCAAATCTGAGCCCTGTTCCAGCAGTCTTCAAGTTCTAACTGCACACTCCTGCCACTAGGGTGCAGGGGAACCTTCTCCAAAAAAAGATGGTCTGGATTAGTGCTCAAGTTATACAAACAAAGCTAGATTCAGCAGGCCTGAATCTAGTCTATGCTACAGCAGACAAAGTGCACCAATATCAGAAAAACAGTTCAAATAAGCAGGCACAGTAAGCCTTTAACCAGAAATTCCCAGCTCAGAAGGGCAGAATCTAGCCTCTCCTCCCACAAGAGTGCAGACCACAAACCTTCTTAATGTAAAATAACTGGCCTGGAGCCCAAGTGCTTAAACCAGAACTAATACACAGACACTGAGCCTTCAATCAGCAATTTCAGCTTAGAAGGATGTAAGCTACCTGGCCTGCCACAACAGTACAGACCACAAACTTTATTAATGTAAAACAACTGGTCTGAAGCCCAAGTGCTTTAACCAAAAGACTTAGAATAAGTTACAATTTAATCAGGCTACTACCAAGCAGTAATAAATGCAGCAGAATAAACACAATTCAGTACTTTTAAGAAGAGGCAAAAGTAAATAAGGTAATAAAGTAGGAAGAAACACAAATAAAGTAAAAGCAGATAACGTGCAAATTTATTTATTTTTTTGTATATAACAATAGAAAACAAGCAAGCCGATTTAAACAAATTACCCAATTAACCAGTAAAAACACCTTAGAACTGAGCCCTGTTCCAGCAGTCTTCAATCAGACAAGTTTAGGGCCTAAGTGGGTATGCCTACTCAAATGTTCACTCTGTATTAGGCAGGATGAGCTAATGAGACTAGACTAGGATAGAGCTGGGATAGGGCTGAACAGATGGGAATGGTAAGAGTGTCTGAAATCAAAATATGATCTCACTGTACTCAGTTGAGTGAGCAAATGAGATGGGCCCAGGAGGAGTGTTCAAGCACAAATTTACAGGAGGGGTGGTCAATTCCAAAGCCACCAAGATTAATACCACAAGAAGAACAGGGAGGGTGGGGAAAACTAACTGCAGACAGAGAGAAAGAGCTCACAATTTTCAGTGAACAAAAATAAGCAGATAAATGCAGTACTATTTTTAACACAATACCTTCGTTGAAGGTTGTGCGTCAGGGCTGGCAACTCGGCACGTAAAAATCAACTGCCAATCATTAGCGGACTGGAGTTCCGCTGTGGCGACCCCTAACCAGGAAAAGCTGAAAGACACAACAACATTCAATGAAACAATAAGACAGACAAAATAAAATGCAGTACTATCTTATAACACTGTAAGTTTGTACTTATCTCAGCTTGTAATAATGTTGACGCAGGTATGTAAAAGCTAACCAAACAGCTCAAGTATGCAACTATTCAGCAGAAATAATTTCAGAGATAAGTGACTAAGACTTTAAGGCACAGAGAAACCCTCTAGGCTAAGACTTCTACACCGAATATCAATGAAGTGAGAATAATAAACAAATAAACTGCAGACACAGAGAGAGCTCACAGTTTTCAGTGAACAAATAAATAAGCAGATAAATGCAGTGCTATTTTTAACACAATATTCAATGAAACAATAAGACAGATAAAATAAAATGCAGTACTATCTTATAACACTGCAAGTTTGTACTTATCTCAGCTTGTAATAAAGTTGATGTAGGTATGTAAAAGCTAAACAAACAGCTCAAGTATGCCACTATTCTGCTCCATGATTCTGTGCAAAAAGGCCTGGAAGACCGATGCTTTTTCTTTTCTTTGGATAGGAATGTTACTGTATACTTTTCCACTTTTTCCACTGGTATCCTGAAGATTCAGAAGGAATTCCCCAAGATCATTGTGGTGACTCTCTTATAGCGCAGGCAAAAGTGTTTCTCTCTTTTTTTGGAAATGACCAGGGGAAATTACCATAAGCTTCTTCACAGAATTGATCTGCTTACACAAGGTTAGGGGTGTCTGATACACTCCATCCCCAATCAACTTCACCTGACTGCCTGGATGATAGGGTCTTAATTCCCTTTAGGCACCTATTGACCAAGGATGGACAGCATGTACTAATGGAGGCAAGAAAGCCTGCTACTGAAAAATCATATATTAGTAAATGGAAAATGTTCTCTAGTTGGTGCCAACAACATAACCATCACCCACTCAGGCCTAGTGTTGCTCTAGTTTTACAATATTTGACTTACTATCATATGGCCTTGCTCACTCCTACATCAAGATTAATTTATTAAACAGACATTTCAGCATACCTGACTATGGATCCACCTATTTCAATGCATTCTCATGACAAAATGTTTTTGAAAGGGGTTTTGCATAACAGTCCTCCAAGACATCTGCTGGCTCCTCCTTGGGATCTTTATTTTGTGTTAGAGAGGGAAAACACTTGCTCCATTTGAACCAGCTAATCTGACTGACTTGAGGTTATTAACATGGAAAACAGTTTTACTGATTGCTCTGACTTCTACAAGAAGGGTACCTGAGTTTCAAGCTCTTATGGTCAGTCAACCCTATCTCATTTTCCTAGGGAAGGGTATTTTTGAGAACTAATCTTTCTTTTATGCTTACAGTAGTGTCTGAGTTTACTTTAAGCCAAATTATCTATCTCCCCATTTTCTTTCCTGAACTTAAAAATGAAGGAGAAATGATACTCCATACCTTGGTTGTCCACAGACAACTCAGGTACTATCTTTACAGAACTAAATATTTCAGATCTTCAGATCAGTTGTTCATTTTTTTGTAAAGGTAAGAAGAAGTGACAAGCTGTGTCATAACAAACAATTTCCAAGTGATTCTCAGGCTATTACCTTTTGTTATACTCACGCCAACAATCTATTCCTGGCAGGGTGAAGGCCAACTCTGCCAGGGACTTGGCTTCATCTATAGCTTTTTGGAACATATTGGATTCTAGAAATATTCTAGAAGCTGCACCTTGGTCCTCTGTACATACTTTTACAAAGCACTATAAGCTTGATTCATTATCTGTGTCTAGATCAGTCTTTGCTAGGACCACTCTCCAGGGGGTCCTGTACCCTTCCCATTTCACCTCACAAATGTCGCAAGCCAGGTTAATCTTCCTATATAGCTAAGGCACTGGAGCAGTGATCAATATGATGAACATAGTACAGTTGTGTGAGTAAAATAACTGTCAATATTCACGTGATCTTTGCTGCAGAACCACTCCCTCCCTTCCTCCATCTCCTTATGTTTTGATGTGTTGTTTATGCTAGGGTGTAGACAATTATTTTTTTTGTTATTTCTAGTATTGTTCTATAAGGGCTAAGCCTCCCTCTCTCTGTAGTAGTCATCTTAGCTTTTGCTGACTAATGGTCTGGGTATGTGGAAGCTTTGGAAGCTGGCCAGCTGTTATATCCTTGGCAGGATATATTCCATATAGCTAAGGATACTGCAGCAGTCACCATTCAAGCATCTATTTGTCATGGTAAGTTTACTGACACAACTGTAATTTCCTCATATGGTGTGCATAGGCTTGCATATATTGTTGATATGGCTGTTTGGCAGGGGAAATGTCCACTTCAGGTTCCTGTGAGTTTCCCCCTTTGCCTGCTGAATGTGCTGGGCTCATGCTGAGCAGTGTCATCTTATGCAATATGCCTCATATCACAAAGATGTGGCATGCCTTATTCTGCTTGGTGTTGCAGTGCCCTACCAGAATTATCCAGATGATAGATTCATATTCTGAGATGTGCAAAGAGATGCTGTGTTACATTTCAGGTTATGTTGTTGACAGTGTTGTTTTGCCTCCACTGTTGATGTTTTTGTCTATCTAACAGGGATGGGGAGATATGGCTCCAGTGCATGTTTAGCATTTATCAAGTATACAAGAACCATTTTGTACTATGCTCATCTGAAACTCATGGTCTGGGGTGCAATAATGCATGCCTGTTTCTTGGGTACTTGGCAAAGATGTTCTTGATGTTGCTGGTGTGGTTTTATATGAGTTGAACACTGAGTGATAACCATGCCTATTGCCATAGGCATGATTTACATCTGTGCTAGGCACATCAATGATATTGTCGGCATTACTGATGCCTGGGAGATGTGCCATCTTAGAGAAGTATCACATTGCACCCTGGGTCTGAGGTATACATATGTATGTTTCTGCATGGCACATCAAACACTCATGGAAATTCTGTAGGATATGACTGCCTGTTGATTAATTCTGCAGGATATGACTGCCTGTTGATTAAATAATTCCTACTGTATCTGCAGCTTGTCTCTGGAAAGTTTAATTGCCAGGATGTCTTGGCGATGAACATTCTTTGAAGTAGGATGACATGTCCACTGGCCCCCTATACCTCCATCCCTCTGTACAAGCTGCAAAAAAGGCCATGGTCATGCCTTAATACATCCTGCAGACAACTGCTTTATTGTTAGTTATAATTATAATTAAAGGTACAGTATAGCTGACTGCATTGATTGCTGTATGTTTTGATCAGCATTTTTATCACTTCCTTGGTCACTAGCAGCATCGTCTTGGTGTTTATGCTATTTTTTTGTGAACTATGTTCATGGTATCATGCATGTATTTGAATTACATAGGTGTCATTTCTCTATGTGATACCTGCAATCTTGTGTCATTGTGTCCCATGTCTTCGCTGCCCACCACTGCCATTTGTGAACTGTGCAACTGTTTTGAAAGCAGAGGCAGATCCAGGTTCTTTTTATTGCTGGTGCATAATATGGGCACATTAGCTAACTGGTGGGGCACATAAAGACCAAAATAAACCCCCAATAAAATGCTGAATATGTACAAACCATACTCTGTACTAGTCAAGTGTGCATTTTTTTTCACTTTCTAGTTTTGTTCCTGAGGTGAATTTCTTCAGAATCCATTTCTCAAACACATAACAAAGTAGAGTTATATCTGGCAGTGGAGCCATAATTCTTTATGGTACGTGGAGCAGGCACTGCCATTATAGATGCTGATATCTGCAAAGACTTGGGATACTAGTCATTAAAACATGTGCACCATGCAGCAGGGTTGGCATGCTGTTGAATGGCAAACCAAAGCCCCATACAATTTTTAAAGCAAAGTACACAATGGGGGTAACAGTAGTGAAATAAGACATTGCATGCAGCCTTACCCCAGTGTGTAGCCCTATTACTCCATGCATGGAGTACAAGTACAAATCACCCTAATCCCTGACTGTACATGATTCATGGGCACAATACCATCAGCATACCAGCTGGTCCCAGATGTAATCTGATAGTGTTGTACCTGACAGTACAGTGATCCTCTTTCCCTGCTAATATGCTGCACAATACAGAGATGAACAACATATCAGTGTTGTTAAACAAACAAACAAACAGAAAACTCGTTTACATGGTAAGAAAACACCTACTAACAGAGGAGTACCTTGTGGTGTAGGGAGAGCTGCTGTCACAACCATACTTGTCTTACCTTCACACAAATGCCAGCAAGCTTCCATGAGTGGGAGCTACACAACACTAGATTCTGTCTCTGTTATGGTAATGACCCTTGTTCCACTGGCATACATAATGACTTTGAAGTCTTTATGAATCACACGCAGGCATGGTGGTGGAGCACAGCACAAGAAGGAAAACCTATACAAAGGATCCCTTAGTTAAGGCTTAGTATGTTATTTCTTCCCTGTTGTTTTGGGCTGTGATGTCATTGTCCCCCTTTACTCAGCCCTCATTAGGCCAGTCATTGAATATAATGCTCTGTTTGGCATGTATCTGTCCAGACAAATGCACCAACTGGAACACCCACAGAGATAACCTTACTAAAAGAATACAAGGCTTAACATGTCCTACATGGACTGACTCAAAACCCTACCACTGTACTCAATATCCTACAGACTGCTAAGACGTGACCTGTGTTTGGCATACAGACCATCCTCTGACCCATTACTGATTGATTTACTGCACATCAGCAAGTCAAATGGCATCAGAAATACATGCCCTAAGGATGTAAACCTGTTCTGCAGCATCGACAGAACAGTTTGGAGGGACAGGTATATTACGCAGAGGATATCACTGCTATGGAACAGACTCCCCAGCCATATAAAACAAAGTTCATTCCATCCATTTTCAAGCACAACTTAGATCTCTAGATGAGAAACAGAAAATTTACTCCAGAACTGCCTCCTGTACTACTAATGGACAGAGGCAATTCCTAAATGATTTAACCATCCATGGGTCCCCTCAAATTACGTATGGTATGATCCTAAATATTTATATTAGAAGCAGTATTTAATTATTGACTTTGGGATGGGTAAAGCCAAACTATAACCACAGTTTGAGCACAAAAAGGGAAATTGGTTATGCTTAAAATGGCCTGCAAGCCAAGCGCTTATCTGTGAACTTATAAACCTATAGTGCAGCAGCTGTTTGTCAGTAGATGGGATGAGGGATGAACTGGTCACAGGAGTTCTTAGCATACTACTGTGTACTATGTGCACGTGTGTGCAATTCATAAAAAAAAAAATAGGGGTGTTTTATGTACCATCATTAAAGACTGCAATCCATATCTGTTAATTGCAATTCTGAACAACAATGTACTAAGCATAGTGTCCAGAGTGCTGTACAACTCTGTGCACTATGTTTATGAATACCGGTGTCCAACATTTGTAAAAGAAAGCATATGTAATACATTGCTTAGTATCTAATATACAGGCTTTCACCAATGTCTGATTTATCCAGTAGCTTTTACTGTCTTTTTTATAGTTGATACCCTAAAAGTGAACAGAATGCATCACAGAAAATTATTGCTTCTAGTGCATATAAGGTCACTGTAACCCTTAGTGGAACCATGACAATTGTAGGAAAGACCATATTTTTCTCTGCCTTCAACAATTTGTAAGTAAATGTGCATCCAGTAGCTTACCTTGTAGTTGTAGCTTGGCAATGGGTCAGTTCTAAGAACTGAAACAAGGTGACAAACTGAAGAGATGAAGAGATTTGGTTTGAAAAACCAGCAAACCAGTCCACAGAGAACTAAATACAACTATTTATTAAACTGTTTTAAGTGCTTTTCATAAGCCTGGCAGCAAACTTCATCAGAAACAATTGCAAATACAATAAAACTTTCTTTAAAAAGAAACAGATGATTGACATCAACCAATTGCATCACTGACATAAAAAGAAGCACCTTGAGTTTAAAGTGACAACTACCTACAAAAACCTAGAGCAAGACTTCATTAATGTTTCAACATACCTAAAATATATACATTCACATTTTATGTCAGTGATGCAACTGGTTGATGTCAATCATCTGTTTCTTTATAAAGAAAGTTTTATTGTATTTGCAACTGTTTCTGATCAAGTTTGCCACCAGGCTTACGAAAAACACTTAAAACACTTTAATAAATAGTTTTATTTAGTTCTCTGTGGACTCGTTTGCTGGTTTTTCGAACCAAATATATTCATCTCTTCAATGGGTCAGCTCTCATCTGCCTCTTTGGGCATCATTATTTTAGGCAGAAGAAATATCAGGGCATGGATGAACAAGTGGGGAGGGTATCTCTTGCAGTGATAGTAAGAGAGAGAGAGTGAAGAAGCATGCCAATAGTTTGGCAGTATTGGGTGAGGTCTTATTAAGAAATTAAGAGGTGTGAGGCTGCTTGGTTGGCTCCAGTAGATTTCTTACTTCTTTAGTAGTTACTTTCATGGAGTGGAAGGTGAACTTGGGTAAGACAGACATTAGCAGAATCTTGGGTGTGGGAATGAATGTGCAAAGTGGGAAGTGGGAGCCTGACCTTGCTAACGGTATCTTTTATAGAGTTTAGTAGGCAGGAAGAGATATTTCTAATGATTTTCAAGAAGCTTTTGAGGTAATTAATAAGCACTTCCTTATTTAAAAAAAAAAAAAAAGCTTTAATTTTTTTTATTATTTCTTAATCAAGTTTCACATATATTTCAATTTTTAGTTTTAAAACATAATGTTGCAATACAACCTGAATCTTGTAGAGGCAATACAGCTTGAGAAACAGTGTTGCAGTACAATTTGAATCCTGTAGAGGAAATTAATTGTGGTCATGTGGTGGTGCCTAGCTTTTAAAAGGAAGTGATGTCAATGTTTTATGTAATCTGATAAAGTCAAGTGTATCTACTGACGAAAGCGCTCATTAAAAGAGTATTTTTGTTCATATTTGTGGCGGTCTTTCTTATTTTAGTTCAGAAAGATGTTTCACAGTAAGGCTGCAACAAGAAACTTAATAACCATAAGAAGAGAGTGCTGTTAAGACATATATCCCTTAACAAATGAGGTGCCATTTGTGCATAAAAAGGTGCTTGCAAATGAAGCTGAGGTTCCAAAACTTCAGGAGTGTTTCTTTAAACACAGTCACAGACCCCAGGATTCAGGTAGAACTTCACCAATGGCAGTAAGAGCTATGACCAAAAGGGACTATTTCATTGATGTGGGAATTGTGATTCAGAGACATTTTAGCAGTAAATGGAGAAGGACATCATTATCGGCTAATCTGCATGTCTCTGAATCTCCTATAACTACCATGAGTGTAAATCAACACTTTCCCATGGTATTCAATTTTGTTGGCCCATGCATCACATTGGCATAGACCCTCTTCTCACACACACACACACTCACACACACACACACACACACACACACACACACACACACACACACACACACACACACACACACACACACACACACACACACACACACACACACACACACACACACACACACACACACACACACGTCACCTGCCCCGGAAGTGGAAGAATGTCCCAGATGTCTCTTCTTAGTTTTGTACTTGCCATCGCAAATCATGAAGCTTTACAGCCAGTCAATAATGCCAGATGTTGGAGTTTCATACTTAATGCTTGTAAAATGCATCACAATGCTAACTCTATCTGTTGTTCTATAAACTTAATATTTTCCATTGTGTCATCTAGTGCTCCTTGTGATTTTGTACTAAAACACCCCCCACAGATGCACCCTCATCCCTGTCAACTACTTCTGATTTTATAGGATGCTCCTGCTGTTGCTTCTTATGGGTGCTTTGTCAGTTGTAACTCGCGAACTGTGCAGTCATTGAATAACACCAGACATTAAGAGTTTCATACTTATTATCTTAACAAAACACTTATGTGCTAAGTGATTTGTTAGCATGGTGGACAAGGAGGAAGGGTTTGAAACTTCCCCTTTTCATTTTCCTTTTTTATTTTAAAAGACTTAGCTAATATTTTAAGTGTCCCTGGTGGCTAGTTGTGGTATAGAGGAACAGAAATAGTATGTTGTGAGGATGCAGGGTATAAATCTTTTTAAGTGTTGTTAAGGCATGCTATATAGATTATCCCTGCTATCTAGTGTAACTTCCACAGATTTCATCCTGTAAATCTTTGTTCTACAACTTTTAAGTGCCTTTAAGGCATGATATGAAGAGCTCTTCCTGGTGTTCAGTGTTCTCTCCATCCCATGTCTTAAGTGCCTCAAAACTTTGTTCTATTATTTTTAATTGTCGTTAAGACACAATATAAAGCATTATCCCTGGTGTTTACTGTTACCCATTCCCATGTTTTACATACTGCAAAACTGTTCTATTATTTTTAAGGGCAGTTAATTAAGTGCTATTAAGGCACAGTGTAGTTATTCCTAGTGTTTACTTATGTTTCCCCGTCCAATATTGCAGGATTTGCTCATTAGGTGGTATGATAGGAGGTATGATAACCCCATCCCCACATATATTCAGACATTTACACACACACACACACACACACACACACACACACACACACACACACACACACACACACACACACACACACACACACACACACACACACACACCACATCTGTCCCCTAACAACCCTGCCTGTTGCAATCTCCCTGGCAGACACACACACACACACACACACACACACACACACACACACACACACACACACACTCATCTTCCACCACTCATACCTCTACATACACTCACACATGTTGTGAAGATTGGGTGAAGATTGATAAAGGCTACCAGCCTAGCTAGATCGAATTTTGGAGATAATTCTCTCATCTGTAAATATTAATGTAAACCACAGGCTAGTTGTCTTAAATGGTAAAAATAGTGTTACATGTGGAACTGAAAAAAAAATGTAACAACAGTGCACTCTACTGACCAAGTAAAGCATGTTGTGACCCTTTGATGTAAACACGGCTCTGGCCAGTCTAGATGAATGAATTCTTGCTATTGTTTTAAGGCCAGAGTTAATGGCCGGAATTTGCATGTATAAATGTCCTTAATGGCTTTGCTTCCTGACCTGGTGTGAGCTTACTAAAGAATGTAGCCTGTTAGCCTGGGAACCCCAGGAAAGTGTGAAGAATGATGTAATGTGAATCAGGACTGTAATATCAATTTAAACAGAGAGAATCAGAGAGCATTAAGCATTTTTGTCTTGAGCATCCACCTCATCAGCACTGTCTTGCTCTGTATGTAAGTTTATCTTAGACTTGTGTTTTCCTCTTAGAAATAGCTAGAAACTAGAAAGATTAGACTAAGTGTTTTTCTGTGATGTCAGAACTGTACTACTGAATTATTTTAAGCATTTATCTGTGATTTCTGAACTCTTGACTAGAACTGTGTAGTAAAAAGTATTGTCTTGTGTTTTGACTATTTGTTATTAAATAGTTTTAAACCCTTTCAACTGTGGCTGTTTTTGTAGAGACAATTTAAGCTCTTTAGAGTACTTGCATGTCTTTGGTAAAATTGTACAAAGCCACTCTAATAGCTTTAGCCCTGGGCTATACTACCAGTTGGATAATAATATTGCACAGTAATAATTGGACACCCTTTTAAAGGCCTTTGAGTAGCTGATAAATATTAGTGGGTGGTGGCAGCTGGTACTACTGTATTGTCTGGAACAAAATGGGCACAGCTGGAGAACCAGCCTTCCCCAGGGGTGTCTGTGTGGTTGTATAAACTCTTCCCAAAGTGTGTGGTGTGTGTGTGTGTGTGTGTGTGTGTGTGTGTGTGTGTGCATGCACCAGCTACTTGGGCAGGGACATGAAGCACTGGTTGGACAGAGAGGGTGCTGGAGGTTTTACCTTGCCCACTGTCTGAGATGTGGATCCTATAGCTGTGCCACTGGGGAATCTTATTGGGGACCTGGAGAGCAAGGGAGTGACCAGCCCTGGACTGCCTGTGATCTCTGTGTGCTCTTAAGGGAAATTGCACCTTACTGTGTCTATTTGTTGTCCTTTCCTCCTATATGAGACACCCCTCACTGGTGTTAGTGGTGAGGATTGAGGCTCCTTGATTGCTGGGTCAGGGCACAGGTGTCACATATTAATTGTTTGGCAGTGATGGGATATCCACACCACATATTAATTGGTTTGCAAATACTAATTGGCTTGTAGTGGTGTGGGGAGAGTGAATTCCTGTAGCTGGTGTACAGTGAGCTCTGAAGCTGTTTTGTATTCTAAATCAGCCACGTAGTGAATACTGAGTTCAGATCACAATTGTTTTATTTCTTTTGTTAGCTTAGTTAGTTGGGGTGAGCAGGCAGCATGTCAGCAGAGGAGTATGGGAAGCTGACAAGGAGCCAGCTGGCTGACATGTGCCAGGCTAGGGAACTGGTGCATGGAAACCTGACTACGGCAGACCTGATTGCAGCCTTGGTTATAGCTGCATCAGAAAACAGCAACCAGGAGGACAATCAAACTGGCAGTGGAGATATAATACCCTCGGAGAATGGACAGCTCAACCTTTCTGCAGAGGACTTAAAAATCCATCTGGAGCTAAAGAGATTTGAGTTGGAGGCCAGGCATTTGGAGACAGAAGCAGCTGAGAGATTGAGGAGTCTACAGCTGGAGGAGAATGAGAAACTGCTACTCCTGGAAGCTGAGGAAAAGTAGAGGCAGAGGCAGCATGAGAAGGAGATGCTGACTCTTTGCCAGAGTCATGGAGGTAATGGGGAAGGGAGTAAATGGACCCCAGAAGCAGAAAATGTCAGTAAAGTTCTTCTGCAGTTTAAAGAGGGGGATCATTTTGATAGTTTCATTTATATGTTTGAGAGGGTATGCAAACAGTATGGTGTTGACCAAAGGCTCTGGATATGGTTCCTGACCCTTTTACTCCATGGTAAAACTGTAACTGTTTTGTCAAAAATGTCTGATATTGTATGTTTTGATTATACTGCTGTTAAAAAATCACTTGTTAGAATTGTTTAAGCTAACACCTGAAATGTATAGGAAAAAGTTTCATGAGCATAGACACAAGACAGATGAAAGTGTGTATGAATATGTTGCTGAACTGAGCACTTATTTCCATAGGTGGGTGAGTGGATGTCAGGTCACCACTTTTGAAGGGCTGGCAGACCTTTTGGTGAGGGAACAAGCCCTTAGCACTTTGCCTTAGGACATGAGGCTCTGGTTAGCTGATAGACAATGTGCCACTTCAGATGAGTTGGGAAGAAGGGTGACCTATACCTTGCAAGCAGGGCAGCCCTGCACAGGAAAGGGACCACCAGTACTGCTCATGCGTCTAAAGGAACCCATGGTGGGCAGCAAAGACTGCCCCAACAGAATCTGCCAGTAGCAGGGGAAGCCACTAGTCCAGGTACACATCCACAAGCTAGGGTTAAATGTTTTGAATGCAACCAGTGGGGCCATGTGGCATACAAGTGTCCACAAAGGCAAGTTGGGGAACAAATGGTGAGGGAGCCAGTAAGTGGGAAAGACAAACTGTCAATAGTAGGTTGTCTTGGGACAACAAGGGTTCCAAATTACCACCAGAGGTTATATACTATTATAGTGAATGGCAAAGAGGCCATTGCTAAGAGAGACACACCATCTGATATAACCATTGTAAATCCTGCAATGGTCACAGAGGAGCACTACTTGCCTGGGCAGTCTACTCCAGTCAGGGCTTTAGGAAGGATCCCATTCCAAATACCTTTGGCTAGGGTTCACCTGGGTGGAAAAGGAAGCCAGCAATTAGGTGTGTTTGAGGATATACATGCAGATGTCCTGATAGGGTATGATTTTGATAGTGCAGTACCCTGTGCTTGAGCAGTTACATGCAGTCAGGCTTGGAGACCAGCAGGTAAGTCTGGTAGCCTGGGGGAGACCCAGACAGACTGCATACTTGCAGTCAGGACTGGTGAGGTGGTTACTTCAGGGAGGGAGCTACCCTGAAGCAGTGAGACTGAAGGTAAGCCACAGCTGGTTGGGGGTACTGATGGTCCCTTGGACAGAGTGACTGCAAAGGTAGAGGTGAGTAGTAGTACCCAGGCTGACAGTGAGGCACCACTGTCAGAGGATGCCAGAATTCCTGTGGAAGGGGAGCTAGGAAGGGTTACAAGGAGAGAGTTGAGACAGGCTCAGCTCTCAGACCCTACATTGCAAGGCCTGAGGCAGGTATTTAGGGAGGCACCTGATTCTCAAGGAAAGAGGGACTCTGTATACTGGGACAAATGGTTACTGTACAGACAGTGCATCCCTGAAGGAGGGCTAGAAGATGAGAGAGTACAGCAGTTGATAGTGACTAGACTAGAGCCTACCATGTGGCGCTTCTAGCCATATCCTATGATATTCCCTTCGCAGGTCATATGGACATAAAGCATACAAAGAGACATATTATGCAGAACTTCTATTAGTCTGGAATTTCCAGAGATGTAACAGGGTACTGCAGGAACTGTGAGCAGTGCCAAAAGGTAGGCAAGGCAGGAGACAAGGTGAGAGCTCATTTGATGCCTTTGCCTGTGATTGATGAGCCATTTCAGAGGGTAGCTATGGATATTGTGGGTCCCCTGAGTACACCAAGTTCCACAGGGAAAAAATATATATCCTAGTGGTAGTGGATTATGCTACACAATACCCTGAAATGGTGGCTTTGTCCTCCATTGAGGCAGAGAAGGTGACAAATGTGTTGTAAGAGATTTTCAGCAGGGTAGGTTTCCCAAAAGAAATACTGACTGACAGAGGTGCCAATTTCATGTCAGACCTGCTGGCTTGTCTGTGGAAGTTCTGTGGGGGTGAAGCACATGAAGACCACCCCTACCACTCCAGACTAATGATCTTGTTGAGAGGTTAAACTCTACAATCAAGTCCATGCTACAGGCATTTGCAGATCAGTTTAAGAGGGAGTGAGATAAATATTTGCCCCATCTGTTGTTTGCTTACAGAAAGGTTTCCCATGGAATCCACAGGTATTTCACCCTTTGAATTGCTGTATGGGCATAGGGTGAGGGGACCTCTAGATTTAATTTGAGATGAGTGGGAAGGTGAGTGTGAGTATCACAAGGAGTCTGTTGTGGCATATGTCCTGAACCTCAGGATGAGGCTCAGGGAACTCATGATTTTGACCCAGGAGAACCTGGCAGAAGCCCAACAACAGAAAAAGGTGTGGTATGATAGGAATGCTCGAGCTAGAGAGTATGTTGTGGGGCAGCAGGTAATGGTTCTCATTCCTGTCAGACACAACAAGCTACAAGCAGCTTGGGAGGGATCCTACAAGGTGGTAAGAAAGGTAAGTGATGTTAATTACATGGTGGAACTGCTAGGCAGAAGGCAGGGGCATAAACTGTACCATGTTAACATGATGAAACCATACCATGATAGGGAGGTCCTTGTGTTGAGCATTTGCAGTGGAATGCAGGAGGAGTCTGAGGGAGATCTGGGAACTGATCTCCTCAGTGAGGCTCGGGCTGACACCTCAGTGGAAGGGGTAGCAATGTCCCAGCAGCTATCTCCTACACAGGTTCAAGAAATCCAAGCAGTGTTGCAGGAATTTGGGGACATGTTCACTGGGAAACCAGGGTGCACCCACCTGGAGCAGCACCAGGTGGATACAAGACCCCAAAGGCCTATTAGGCAGGCCCCCTATAGAGTGCCTGAGAGCATCAAACAGACTCTGCGGGAGGAGGTACAGGCGATGTTGGAAATAGGGGTAATTCAAGAGTCCAACAGTCCCTGGGCCTCCCCAGTGGTGCTGGTGCCAAAGAAGGATGGCAGCACCAGGTTCTGTGTGGACTACAGGAAATTAAATACTCACACAGATTCAGATGCTTACTCCATTTCTAGGACAGATAAGGCCCTACAGCAGCTGGGTGGGGCTAAGTATCTTATCACCATTGATCTTACCAAGGGATATTGGCAGGTCCCCTTGACACCAAGTGCTAGAGAGAGAAGTCAGCCTTTGTGACTCCTTTTGGCTTGTATGAGTTTACAAAGATGCCCTTTGGGATGAAGAATTCCCTAGCACCCTTCCAGAGGCTGGTTGATCATATCCTAGCCGGAGCAGGAGGGTTTGCCTTACTTACCTAGATGACATTGCCATCTACAGCCATTCCTGGCCAGAGCACCTTCAGCATGTCAGGGAGGTGCTGGGCAGACTACAGAGGGCAGGGTTGAGCATTAAGCCAAGCAAATTTCAGGTGGGTATGGCAGAGGTCTCCTACCTAGGACATAGAGTGGGCAGTAGTAAGATAAGGCCAGAACCTGCCAAAGTGGAAGCCATTCAGGCATGGCCTGCACCTGTTACCAAAAAGCAGGTGAGGGCATTTTTAGGGACAGCAGGTTACTACAGAAAGTTCATCCCCAGTTATAGTACTATAGCTGCTCCCCTCACAGACCTGACAAGGAAGAACAGGCCAGATAAGGTAGTGTGGGCACTGCAGAAACTTCAGCCTTATCCGTATGGAAGGAAATTCACTGTTATGACAGATCCCAACCCCCCACCTGGTTAAATAGAGTCAGCCAGCAAAATGCCAAGTTTCTAAGATGGAGCCTGGGGTTGCAAGCATATGATATGTCCATGCAGCACTGCAGTGGGATTAGCAATGCCAATGCAGATGGACTGTCAAGACAGGGAATGGGGTAAGGTACAACTCAGATAGACTTAACTCCCTCAAGCAATGTTTCTCAAGGGTCACTTGAAAAACTAGCTTGAGTTCTCCAAGGGAGGGGGGGGTATGTGACGATTGGTTGAAGATTGATGAAGGCTGCCAGTGTAGCCAGATAGAATTTTGGAGATAATTCTGTCATCTGAAAATATTAAAGTAAACCACAGGCTTGTTGTCTTAAATGGTAAAAATAGTGTTACATGTGGAACTGAAAAAAAATGCAACAGTGCACTCTACTGACCAAGTAAAGCATGTTGTGACCCTTTGATGTAAACACGGCTCCAGCCAGTCTGGATGAAGGAATTCTTGCTATTGTTTTAAGGCCAGAGGTAATGGCCAGAATTTGCATGCAGAAATGTCCTTAATGGCTTTGCTTCCTGACCTGGTGTGAGCTTACTAAAGAATGTAGCCTGTTAGCCTGGGAACCCCAGGAAAGTGTGAAGAATGATGTAATGTGAATCAGGACTGTAATATTAATTTAAACAGAGAGAATCAGAGAGCATTAACCATTTTTGTCTTGACCATCCAACCCATCAGCACTGTCTTGCTCTATATATAAATTTATCTTAAACTTCCTTCCTTCTATTGTGTCCCTAATACATTACTACTCCTCAATTCTTTGTGCATTCTTCCTAATATGTTATTATTCCTCAGTATTATCACAAATTGCTTCCAGATATGTTGTTATTTCTCAGTACTTTAATACTACTTTTCCCTATAGTTTGTATTACCCATTAATCTCATCACCATACTGTATTCAGTCTAGTTATTTCTGTAGTATTATTAGCAAAATTGTTTTTCTTGTATCTGTATAATTGTACAATTTGTGTATATATTAAGAATTATCTACTGTAACCTATGTACTGGAGCTTTTCTCCCCAGGACTCCATTGAAAACGGGTTATTTTGGCCCAATGGACTATCCTGGCTAACCAGCTGCAAATAAATAAAAAATAATAAATAAATAAACTTGTTTTTTTCTTAGAAATAGCTAGAAACTAGAAAGATTAGACTAAGTGTTTTTCTGTGATGTCAGAACTGTACTACTGAATTATTTTAAGCATTTCTCTGTGATCTCTGAACTCTTGACTAGCACTGTGTAGTAAAAAGTATTGTCGTGTTTTGATTATTTGTTATTAAATATTTTCAAACCCTTTGAACTGTGGCTGTTTTTGTAGAGATAATTTAAGCTCTTTAGAGTACTTGCATGCCTTTGGTAAAATTGTACAAAGCTACTCTAATATCTTTAGCCCTGGGCTATACTACCAATTGGATAATAATATTGCACAGTAATAATTGGACACCCTCTTAAGGGCCTTTGAGTAGCTGATTAATATTAGTGGGTAGTGGCAGCTGGTACTACTGTATAGTCAGGGAAAAAGGGGCACAGCTGGAGAACCTGTGCCAGCCTTCCCCAGAAGTGTCTGTGTGGTTGTATAAACTCTTCTCAAAATGTGTGTGTGTGTGTGTGTGTGTGTGTGTGTGTGTGTGTGTGTGTGTGTGTGTGTGTGTGTGTGTGTGTCAGCTACTTGGGCAGGGACACGAAGCACTGATTGGAAAGAGAGGGTGCTGGAGGTTTTAGCTTGCCCACTAGGCTGAGATCTGGACCCTATAGCTGTGTTAGTGGGAAGTCTTATTGGTGACCTGGAGAGCAAGGGGGCGACCAGCCCCGGACTGACTGTGATCTCTGTGTGCTTTTAAGGGAAATTGCACTTTACTGTGTGTGTGTGCGTGTGTGTGTGTGTGTGTGTGTGTGCATTTATTATCCTTTCCTCCTATATGAGACACCCTCACTGGTATTAGCGGTGAGGATTGAGGCTCCTTGATTGCTGGGCCAGGACACAGGCATCACACATGTAACTGCACACACATACATACATACATACATACATAGATACACACACACATACACCTACACCTACACCCTCACCACACACCCACACACACCTCTACCTGTCTAATAAACTCCCCGAAGCACGTACCTCAAACACAATCAGGTGAACATGAGTTTTAGCTGTGCTTGTTAACATGTGTGGCCAAGGTAACTTACACAGCTGAGTGTCTCTCTGAATCACTTAATTATGTAAACGCCTTACCCCAGACATTTCCAGGAGAGCACATAGCTTCATAGGTACTTACTAGGCTATCAATCTATGAGGATCATTTGAAGTACTTATACAATCAAAACTATACTAGGAGTCTGAATTCATAGGTTCATAGGTAGATACTAGGCTATTGCCCCTAGGGCCTATATAAACCTAGCCAAAAAGGTACCCTGGCTTTCGCCATCCAATAAATATTTTTCCTGTGCCCCTGCTGAGCAGAGCCTCAGAAGTGATCCCCGGAGTGAATTTCCTATCTCCCATTCAATCATCAAGATTTTTCTTGAAGAGTGCTAATGAGGAGCTTTGTTTGATATAGATAGGTAGTTTATTCCAGAGTATGGGAAGTCTCTGGGACAGGAATCTATCCCTCCGGCATGTTCTTGCATGTGGCGACAAGGTTTAGACCCCAAGAGCATGTAGCTCAGAGGGATTGGGATTTCTTTAAGTGGAGCATGTCCAACAGCTCTGGGCTTGACATAGCTTTGTATGTTAGGCAGAGATTGCCTCTGAGTAGGCGATATGTGACGGAGTAAAGCTGGAGCTTTTTGAGACGGTCTGCATAGGGCATCTGTTTGAGGCCAGTAATCCTCTTTGTGAGGTATTTTTGCATCCTTTCTAGTTGCTGTAGATGTCTTGTGAGGTACATACCAAAGGGGGTGTTGCACTCTATAATAGATCTAAAGAGTGACGAGTGGAGGGGTACAATGACCTCTTTTTTCCTGGATGAGAAACCTTTTGTGATGAGGTGTGCCACTTAGAAGGATTTTCTGACTATTGTGGTGATGTGATTATCAAAGGAGAGACTACTGTCCACCTGTGTCCCAAGGTCTCTTATCACACTTTCATTGTTAAGTAGACTGCCGCCTATGTGGTAGTTCATGGGTACATAGTTTTTACCAAAAGGGATGACAATGCACTTTTTGGCATTGAGCTTGTGGCCATGGCTTTAACACCAGGCATCTAGCTCAGTGAGGCCTTTTAGTAGGATGTCCACATCATTAGGAGTTTTGATTATGGCTCCTAGTTTGCAGTCATCTGCAAACTTCATTAGCCAAACACCTTCTGTGTTAGCCTGTACTTCTGAGAAGTAGATATCAAACAAGAGAGGACCCAGGACTGAACCCTGTGGTACTCCACTTGTCATTGGTCTGAAGTCGATTTGGAGTCTGCTACTTTCACAGTGTGGGTTCTTGTCAGTGAGCCAGTTGGCAACCCATCTTGTGACATGGGGATTTATACCTAGTTTAGTGAGTTTATCTATAATTCCAGAGTGGGGGATGGTGTTGAAAGCCTTGGCGAGATCTAGATAGGCTGTGTGAACTACCTTACCCTCATCTATGGCTTTGGGACCACTTCAAAGAAGTCTATCAGATTTAGGAGACATGATCTGCCTTTTACAAACCCGAACTGGGTGGGGTCCAGAGTTTGGAGATTACCAATGTCATTGTTTATAAGTTTCATGATGATACGTTCCATAGCCTTGCAGACCGGGCTCATCAGGCTAATGGGGACGTAGTTCCCGGGGTCTGTGGTGGCTCCCCCCTTTGTGGAGTGGGATAACCATCGCTGTGTGCCATTCAGTGGGCCCAAAGCCTGAGGTGTGGCTATGATTGAACATGGTACTTAGGTGGGGTGCCAGTTTGTTCTGTAGTTCATGTAGAATGCAGCCTGAGATGTTGTCAGGTCCTATGGATGCTGTCTTCTTGGCTTTAGAGAGTGTGGTTTTTACCTGTGCAGCGATGATTACAGGGACTTTGTATTCTTCTGGTATACAGATAGGCCCTTTAGGGGTGAGAGGGGGGTAAAGTTAGCACTGAACCTATCTGCCAGGATGTTGCCAATTCAGTTGGTTCTGTATATTTAGTGCCATTGTGCTGTAACTCAGAGCAGATCTGAGTGTTGCCATTGAGATTCTTGATGTAGCTATAGAATGTTTTGTGGTTGTCTTTAGAATCAGTGGCAATTTTGTTTTTGTAACTAGCTTTGGAGGATTTTATGAGGGATCTCAGCTTTTTACTGAGGTTGACCAGGGAGTTCCTCCAATTGTGGGATTTTACTCTTTTTTGCAACAGTTTCTTTCTTCTGTTGTAGAGTTTGTTTATGGCAGGGGACCACCAGATTGATTTCCTCTTTTTTGGAGGATAGCATCTTGGTTCTGTTAGAGATTGCATGATCCATGCACTTGTGTAAGTGCTTATATAGTGCATTTGTGTAGGATTCAGCAGTTGTACCTCTATTGTCCATCTGCATGGGTGTTGTGAAGTTTGCCACTTCTGTCTTAAGAAGCGTGAAGTTGGCTTTGGAGAAATTTTTTACGGTGGTTTCCCTAATGGGGGGGGGGTAGGGGCAGATGTGGATGTCTAGGGTGATTAGCTTGTGGTCGGATCTGACCAACAAGGAATTGACCTCTGGTGTGGAAATAGTTTTTTCCAGTAGTCCAGTTAACATCAATGAATTGAGTTTGAAAAGGCGGAATATGTTTTTGCCTCCACATAACCCTTTGGTAGCACTGTTTGAAAGGCGCTGTAAAAATAAATTTACAAAACTTCACAGAAAGAAGGAGAAGGCTGTTGATAACTTACCCTCAGTTGAAAGACTTTTTTAAAACATCTAGTTAGGGAAAAAGTTTATGAATAATGAAACCAGATAAGGGTGGGGGAATAGTGGTTGTAGACATCTTAGATTATTCCTTTCATTCCAAGAATGAAATCAATATCGCCTATAGTAAATTTAATTATTTTTTGAACAATTTGTTTTTGCAAGGGTCTATTAATAGAACAACCTTTGATTATTTAAGGGTTGAAAAACCATTGATTCCTTCCATTTTCAATATTCCGAAGAGTCGCAGGAATCAAGTCAACCTCTAGTTTAGACCCATAGTGGTTGCTATGGGGCCTAAAATTGAACCTATTGGTAAATTTATTGACATTAAGTGTAAACAGCTATTAATGATGTCACCACACATTCTTTGTGACCCATGGCATTTATTGGACAACCTCAAAACACTCCTTTTGATCAGATACTTTTATTTGTTACAACAGATGTGATTAATTTATTCACTGTTATCCCCCATCAAGAGGGATGTTATTGGATTAATTAATTTCTGGTGAGTTAGAATGTTACTTCCACTAATGAGATTCTGTTGATTGACACTATATTGGAGATTGTACCTTCTGACAATGTTTTATATTTAGAAGGAGAATATTACCATCAAGTGTCTGGTGTAATGATAAGAGCAGCTTGTGCTCTTATCTAACTAATGAGGTTTTGGCTGAATGGGAAAAGTGTTTTCTTTTCAGTTCTGTATTTCAGCCTTTGAGTCACACTTATCCATTTCTGAATGATATTTTGGTTTTATGGAAAGGTATGGAAAGCCAACTATTTGAGCTTCTATTATGTTTAGGAACTACTATGAGTTTTCTGAAGTTTACTTACCAGTACAATACCAGTTCATTTAATTGTCTTGATGTAACTATAGGAAAAGACAAAATTTCAAATAGTTTTACGTCCACTATATACAGAAAAAGTACAGTTTGGAATTCTTATTTACATTTTGAGAGCTGCCATCCCCTTCAATAGAAAAGAGGGATTGTTAAGGGCCAAATGTTCAACTGTTCATGGCTTTTTACAGGGTATGACCCATTTGAGAAAGAAATACGTAATTTATGGTGTACGTTTAGAAGTAGTGGGTACCCTGTTACTTGCTTCATTCTGTTAAAAAAGAAGTTATAAGGAACAGAAGCATGAGGGTTGTACCTTTGTTAATTGGTAATAAGGAAGCAAACAACATGGTGTGAAGTGTTCTTAAGGATTTTGATCCTGCATTTTGGGAGGCGTCCTTATCCTAAGTTTTGACCTATAACAGTGGTATTTACAAATATTTTAAAGTTTTTAAGGATTTATGGAATTTGTTTTTTTCTATGGATATGAAATCCAAGTTTAGTGGACAACTAGTGGTTGTATTTGGCAAAGGTAAGTCTATTAAAAACCTGATTGAAGGGCAGTCTAGGGAATTGTCATTTTTAGTTTAGTCTCATCAGATGAAGAGCTGCGGCAGATGCAAATATTGCAGATTTATTCATGAAAGCCCCTGCTTAATAGTGGATGGATATGATCGAAGTCTGGCATGTCCTGGTAGATATAATTGTCATAGCACTCACATTGTAAATGTTGCCACCTGTTCATTTTATCCATCTTTTTATGTTGGTAAAACCAATCATAGATTAAGGGATGATATAAGGGAACACCTATATGACATTAAGAAACAACACTCCACTAATGCCTTGTTTAGACATTTAGGTAGGCACAGTATGCCATGGTACTAGTAAAAGGTGGCAGATTGCACATAACTATACAAGGGTAAAGCAGATACACTGCAGTAGAAGTGTTGCATGCAAAAATACCAGAATATGCTTACCCATGCACAGACTGGCCAAGCTGCACATCAGACAGAGACAACCCAAGTAGTTACAGTGTATAATTATCAATGCAGAGTTATCATCACTTGCACAAGTGGACAAGGAAGTATGGGGGTACATTCCTTCACAGGGAAGTGTGTGTGTGTGTGTGTGTGTGTGTGTGTGTGTGTGTGTGTGTGTGTGTGTGTGTGTGTGTGTGTGTGTGTGTGTGTGTGTGTGTGTGTGTGTGTATTTATTATCCTTTCCTCCTATATGAGACGCCCCTCACTGGTGTTAGCGATGAGGATTGAGGCTCCTTGATTGCTGGGCCAGGACACGGGCATCACACATGTAACTGCACACACACATACATACATACATACATAGATACATGTACACATACACCTACACCCTCACCACACACCCCCACATACAACTCTACCTGTCTAATAAACTCCCCGAAGCACATACCTCAAACACAATCAGGTGAACATGAGTTTTTAGCTGTGCTTGTTAACATGTGTGGCCAAGGTAACTTACACAGCTGAGTGTCTCTTTGAATCACTTAATTATGTAAACGCCTTACCCCAGACATTTCCAGGAGAGCACATAGCTTCATAGGTACTTACTAGGCTATCAATCCATGAGGATCATTTGAAGTACTTATACAATCAAAACTATACTAGGAGTCTGAATTCATAGGTTCATAGGTAGATACTAGGCTATTGGCCCTAGGGCCTATATAAACCTAGCCAAAAAGGTACCCTGGCTTTCGCCATCCAAGAAATATTTTTCCTGTATCCCTGTCGAGCAGAGCCCCAGAAGTGATCCCCGGAGTGAATTTCCTATCTCCCATTCAATCATCAAGATTTTTCTTGAAGAGTGCTAATGAGGAGCTTTGTTTGATGTAGATAGGTAGTTTGTTCCAGAGTATGGGAAGTCTCTGGGACATGAATCTATCCCTCCAGCATGTTCTGGCATGTGCCGACAAGGTTTAGGCCCCAAGAGCATGTAGCTCAGAGGGATTTCTTTAAGTGGAGCATGTCCAACAGTTCTGGGCTTGACATAGCTTTGTATGTTAGGCAGAGATTGCCTCTGAGTAGGCGATATGCGACAGAGTAAAGCTGGAGCTTTTTGAGACGGTCTGCGTAGGGCATCTGTTTGAGGCCGGTAATCCCCTTTGTGAGGTATTATTGCGTCCTTTCTAGTTGTTGTAGATGTCTTGTGAGGTACATACCAAAAGGGGTGTTGTACTCTATAATAGGTCTAAAGAGTGACGAGTGGAGGGGTACAATGACCTCTTTTTTCCTGGATGAGAAACCTTTTGTGATGAGGTGTGCCACCTAGAAGGATTTTCTGACTACTGTGGCGATGTGATTATCAAAGGAGAGACTACTTTCCACCTGTGTCCCAAGGTCTCTTATCACACTTTCATTGTTAAGTAGACTACCACCTACGTGGTAGTTCATGGGTACATAGTTTTTACCAAAAGGGATGACAATGCACTTTTTGGCATTGAGCTTGAGGCCATGGCTTTAACACCAGGCATCTGTCTCAGTGAGGCATTTTTGTAGGATGTCCACATCATTAGGAGTTTCGATTATGGCTACTAGTTTGCAGTCATCTGCAAACTTCATTAGCCAAACACCTTCTGTGTTAGCCTGTACTTCTGAGAAGTAGATACCAAACAAGAGAGGACCCAGGACCGAACCCTGTGGTACTCCACTTGTCATTGGTCTGAAGTCGATTAGGAGTCTGCTACTTTCACAGTGTGGGTTCTTGTCAGTGAGCCAGTTGGCAACCCATCTTGTGACATGTGGATTTATACCTAGTTTAGTGAGTTTATCTATAATTCCAGAGTGGGGGATGGTGTTGAAAGCCTTGGCGACATCTAGATAGGCTGTGTGAACCACCTTACCCTCATCTACGGCTTTGGTGACCACTTCAAAGAAGTCTATCAGGTTGAGGAGACATGATCTGCCTTTTACAAACCCAAACTGGGTGGGGTCCAGAGTTTGGAGATTACCAATATCATTGTTTATACGTTTCATGATGATACGTTCTATAGCCTTGCAGACCAGGCTCATCAGGCTAATGGGGCCGTAGTTCCCGGGGTCTGTGGTGGCTCCCCCTTTGTGGAGTGGGATAACCATCACTGTGTGCCATTCAGTGGGCCCAAAGCCTGAGGTGAGGCTATGATTGAACATGGTACTTAGGTGGGGTGCCAGTTTGTTCTGTAGTTCCTGTAGAATGCAGCCTGGGATGTTGTCAGGTCCTATGGATGCTGTGCTCTTGGCTTTAGAGAGTGTGGTTTTTACCTGTGCAGTGATGATTACAGGAACTTTGTATTCTTCTGGTATAGAGATGGGCCCTTTAGGGGTGAGGGGGGGGGGTAAAGTTAGCACTGAACCTATCTGCCAGGATGTTGCCAATATCAGTTGGTTCTGTATATTTAGTGCCATTGTGCTGTAACTCAGAGCAGATCTGAGTGTTGCCATTGAGATTCTTGATGTACCTATAGAATGCTTTGTGGTTGTCTTTAGAATCAGTGGCAATTTTGTTTTTGTAACTAGCTTTGGAGGATTTTATCAGGGATCTCAGCTTTTTACTGAGGTTGACTAGGGAGTTCCTCCAATTGTGGGATTTTACTCTTTTTTGCAACAGTTTCTTTCTTCTGTTGTAGAGTTTGTTTATGGCAGGGGACCACCAGACTGATTTCCTCTTTTTTGGAGGATAGCATCTTGGTTCTGTTAGAGATTGCATGATCCATGCACTTGTGTAAGTGCTTATATAGTGCATTTGTGTAGGATTCAGCAGTTGTACCTCTATTGTCCATCTGCATGGGTGTTGTGAAGTTTGCCACTTCTGTCTTAAGAAGCGTGAAGTTGGTTTTGGAGACATTTTTTACGGTGGTTTCCCTAATGGGGGTGGGGGGTGGGGTGGGATGTGGATGTCTAGGGTAATTAGCTTGTGGTTGGATCTGACCAACAAGGAATTGACCTCTGGTGTGGAAATCGTTTTTTCTAGTAGTCCAGTTAACATCAATGAATTGAGTTTGAAAAGGTGGAATATGTTTTTACCTCCATTTAACCCTTTGGTAGCTCTGTTTGAAAGGCTCTGTAAAAATAAATTTACAAAACTTCACAGAAAGAAGGAGAAGGCTGTTGATAACTTATCCTCAGTTGAAAGACTTTTTTAAAACATCTAGTTAGGGAAAAAGTTTATGAATAATGAAACCAGATAAGGGTGGGGGAATAGTGGTTATAGACAGCTTAGATTATTCTTTTCATTCCAAGAATGAAATCAATATCGCCTATAGTCAACTTAATTATTTTTTGAACAATTTGTTTTTGCAAGGGTCTATTAATAGAACAACCTTTGATTATTTAAGGGTTGAAAAAACATTGATTCCTTCCATTTTCAATATTCCGAAGAGTCACAGGAATCAAGTCAACCTCTAGTTTAGACCCATAGTGGTTGCTATGGGGCCTAAAATTGAACCTATTGGTAAATTTATTGACATTAAGTGTAAACAGCTATTAATGATGTCACCACACATTCTTTGTGACCCATGGCATTTATTGGACAATCTCAAAACACTCCTTTTGATCAGATACTTTTATTTGTTACAACAGATGTGATTAATTTATTCACTGTTATCCCCCATCAAGAGGGATGTTATTGGATTAATTAATTTCTGGTAAGTTAGAATGTTACTTCCACTAATGAGATTCTGTTGATTGACACTATATTGGAGATTGTACCTTCTGACATTTTTTTATATTTAGAAGGAGAATATTACCATCAAGTGTCTGGTGTAGTGATGAGAGCAGCTTGTGCTCTTATCTAACTAATGAGGTTTTGGCTGAATGGGAAAAGTGTTTTCTTTTCAGTTCTGTATATCAGCCTTTGAGTCACACTTATCCATTTCTGAATGATATTTTGGTTTTATGGAAAGCCAACTATTTGAGCTTCTATTATGTTTAGGAACTACTATGAGTTTACCAGTTCAATTAATTGTCTTGATGTAACTATAGGAAAAGACACCATTTCAAATAGTTTTACATCCACTATATACAGAAAAAGTACAGTTTGGAATTCTTATTTACATTTTGAGAGCTGCCATCCCCTTCAACAGAAAAGAGGGATTGTTAAGGGCCAAATGTTCAACTATTCATGGCTTTTTACAGGGTATGACCCATTTGAGAAAGAAATACGTAATTTATGGTGTACGTTTAGAAGTAGTGGGTACCCTGTTACTTGCTTCATTCTGTTAAAGAAGAAGTTATAAGGAACAGAAGCATGAGGGTTGTACCTTTGTTAATTGGTAATAAGGAAGCAAACAACATTGTGTGAAGTGTTTTTAAGGATTTTGATCCTGCATTTTTGGAGGCGTCCTTATCCTAAGTTTTGACCTATAACAGTGGTATTTACAAATATTTTAAAGTTTTTAAGGATTTATGGAATTTAGTTTTTTCTATGGATATGAAATCCAAGTTTAGTGGACAACTAGTGGTTGTATTTGGCAAAGGTAAGTCTATTAAAAACCTGATTGAAGGGCAGTCTAGGGAATTGTCATTTTTAGTTTAGTCTCATCAGATGAAGAGCTGCGGCAGATGCAAATATTGCAGATTTATTCATGAAAGCCCCTGCTTAATAGTGGATGGATATGATCGAAGTCTGGCATGTCCTGGTAGATATAATTGTCATAGCACTCACATTTTATATGTTGCCACCTGTTCATTTTATCCATCTTTTTATGTTGGTAAAACCAATCATAGATTAAGGGATGATATAAGGGAACACCTATATGACATTAAGAAACAACACTCCACTAATGCCTTGTTTAGACATTTAGGTAGGCACAGTATGCCATGGTACTAGTAAAAGGTGGCAGATTGCACATAACTATACAAGGGTAAAGCAGATACACTGCAGTAGAAGTGTTGCATGCAAAAATACCAGAATATGCTTACCCATGCACAGACTGGCCAAGCTGCACATCAGACAGAGACAACCCAAGTAGTTACAGTGTATAATTATCAATGCAGAGTTATCATCACTTGCACAAGTGGACAAGGAAGTATAGGGGTACATTCCTTCACAGGGAAGTGTGTGTTTGTGTGTGTGTGTGTGTGTGTGTGTGTGTGTGTGTGTGTTTGTGCATGTGTGTGTGTGTGTGTGTGTGTGTGTGTGTGTGTGTGTGTGTGTGTGTGTGTGTGTGTTTGTGTGAGTGTGTGTGTAAGTGTAGCAAAACAAAAAGTGCTTTTATGGGTAGTGAGATAACTGACTTGGGATTGGTTAATGTGGGGAAGGGACAGTGTCAGTGGCTGTGTGGATGTGCTAGGGCTATGGTGGTATGTGGGTATGTGTGTCTGCAGGACATAGTCTCAGCACTTGTTGCAACACTGCAGCTTGGCATAACAAGTCCCAGGCTACATGACAGAGGGTTCAGCTTGCCATGCATGCCCCATATCCACGAGAGCTGGTCCTGGTAGGGGCTGCACTGGATGTACCACAAATTTAACTAGATGCTGATGTGCTACACGACCTTCACTGACATCTACTGGAGGATGTGCCTGCTTGACGATTGCCACAACCATGAGGATACCCTCTCTTGGGTGTAGACATCTCCACAGTCAATTTTGCAGTAGTCCTGCTAGCACTGCATGAGAGGGATCTTGCTCATTACTAGTGATGTTGGGTAACATCCATGGATGTAGCATATGACTGTCCATGAGGTCAGCCCCTTGCCCCTGCCAGATAATCCAGGGAAGGCACTTTATAGTCCAATGTGTAAGTCAGTCTCACATATAGGACATGCACTTCTGTAGGTCAGCATGCATAGCCTGAATCACCCTCACTATCACTGTCATGGTTGTGATGGAAATAGCCTCTGCCTTCACAATGGCCTTGTACATATGTTGGATTGTGACCACTGTCACAACTACCTCAGGGAGATTGTGGTAACCCTATCTCTGGCAATCACATTTCGAACCTCCCTCCCCCATCAATACTGGGGCCAGATTCTGACATCTGTCTACTAGGGACCACCAAACTTCCTATATCTATAGTGTCCCTATCATCCTGTCCTCTCTCAGATGTCTGTGTATCATGGGTATCTGCAGACAGAAAGACTGTGTCCATGGTTTGTGTAGGAGATGCAGTGGTCACCCTACCTGTGTCAAACAAACACTCTGCATCACTCATCCCTGTCATCATTACCCTAGACTACAGATCCTCTAGCATTGGGTGGGGGTACTTCTACAGTGCTGGTAACAGATAAAGAATCACCTGTGAATTCATCAAAGCAAAAAAATATCCAGTGTAACAATGACCCAGCACCACAACTACACATGCAACTAATATCTTAACAACTATAAACCTACGTTAAAAAGTAATACCCCTGGCCATATCTTGTGCACGTGGTGTGGCACTTGCATCCCCAGTGTATCTGAATACCATAACTCAGACAAAGGAATAGTGCTGTCACCACTACAGTGACAAGTCATCACAAGCCAGACTTCCTTCACCAACAAGAGGAACAAGTTAAGGAACAGTCACAACTTCCATACTGTAGGTATAACATCTTGTAGCTAACATAATAACCTTCCACTGCATGCCACCATCTAATTGAGGGAGAAGCACAAGAGAAGACTACAGCACCCAAAAGATTGCTGGAGTGAGTACACATGCTACCACAAAAATGTCTTTGTTTTCATAGTAACATTAATAAGCATTAAAAATAATTATGTACAACTTGTATATACCAGAACCACATCTATCAACACTGGCACAACTCAAGGCTCCATTGAATTTTAGAAGTACATTTCTGCATTTCTCCTCCTTCTTCTGAATAGGTGGATAAGTGGAAGCTCATGTTCCCATCTGGTATCAACTCTTCTCTGTGCTTCACCTCTATTCTCCAACTTAAACAAAACAGATCTTAATAAACTATCATCCTGCTATAACAACAATGACAGATTTGCTACTGGCGCAGCCTACTGGACACACCACTGTCACAACCTAAATCACCTAGGATGGCTTGAACTGCCTAGCCTACTGCAGTTCAACCAGCTAATAGTGGCACATAAAGTCCTTTACCAACCAGAAAATACACCTGCACTACAAAATATTATCAGCCCCTACACCAGCACCCGGCCACTGCGATCATCCACTAGACTCCTAGTTCAAACATACAAATCCAGCTACTCAGTTGGGGACTCTCTGTTTGCCAACTCTGTTGGAAAAACATGGAACAGACTCTCAGCTGACTTGACCCTAGAACCCTCACTAACTCAATTCAAAAACAAACTCAAGAAATACTTCAAAACTCATTGGTTATGTCCTGGCACTAACCCCGACTAGTGAACTCTGTATTACTTAGGTGCCTTACCTTCAACTACTTCTAACTTTTTTTTCTACCACACCATTTCAGGAAGGGTCAATTGTATAACTGCTGTTCAATGTGTCTTAAACCTGAATGTAATGTTATGTATATATAACTATGAAAATAATGTTATGTTTTGTAAAGTGTTTTATAATAAGTTAGTACTATATGTGCTAAATGCTGGTATTGCTTATGACTGTAATCTGCTTGAAACTAGCATTTAATAAATGTTCAGTGTGTATTATTATCTTGGAGCTTTTCTCCCTGGGCATCTGCTGAAAATGGACATGTATCCAGTCAGACTATCCCGGTCAACAAATATAAAATAAAAATAAATAAATAAATGTTAAACCTATGTCCTCTGATATTGTTAGGGTGCCTGTAGGTTCAAACACCCTCCCAATAAATTTCTGTTTTCATGGAAAACATATTATATATTTGTAGTCCCAGCAGTATCATTGCACCATTGCATGGTCCGTTCCATATATGTAAGATCCGTATGTAGTAGTTTGCTGGACATTTCACAATATACAATAGATGTAGCATTCCCTTGTCCATCATGAATGATTGACATGTTATTGTGTGATCAACATATTTGTTTGGAATATGTAGATTATCATCAAAACACAAATTGCATCTTAGACCATAAGCACAAATTTGGTGTCTTGCTAAATAGCTCCTGCTATTAATATTCTATGTTTCAAACTGTATGTGAGGACGGCTTTTGCTTAGGCTCACCTACTTCATATTTTATTTACAGAAAAACATGTGGTGGATGAAATTATTGTTTAAGTAATACTGTTAAAAGTGCATTATGCTTAATTGTATCATTATCAAAATAGTTGAGTGCATTTTTGTTTATATTTCTCCTCCCCATCCTCTTTGTTGCTATCCTTATATTTACATACATTTGATTTATTTATTTTGTTTTTCTCCATTTCTTTTACTATTATATGCAGTAGTACAGAAACCTGCACACCTCTCACTGGCAAGGCCTGTCATCCTCCGACATTAGGTGGCAGCAGTGTCACCACATCCACCACCACTGACAGAAGCACCCAACACATCTGGCTCCCAATCTGCCATAGTTGCCTCTACACCTCCTGTCCTAGCTGCACCATCTGTACCAGGTAGCCCTATAATGGAGGTTGGTACAGTTATACCCATCAGTAGCAATGTAAGTAGAAGTTACACCCATACCTCTCAACCTCTAAGAGCAAAAAATCTGGACAAAGCCTAAAATGATGGGAGACAAATAGGGACAGATTTTAAATATTGGTCTTACAAACTTAGAAAGTTGATAGAATAACAGGTTTTGCATTAGCATGAATTTTCCTGAGAATGACAGAGGCAGGGGGCGGAGCCTGAATGGCTAACTGAATGCAGCAGTGTTTTAGAGCTCCATATAACTAGTTAAATAAGACAGGAAAAAATATTTTTTTTTCTTCAAAGTATAAAATCTTATAGATAAAGGACTTGTTGTGTCTTTCGGCTTTTCCCGGTTAGGGGTCGACACAGCGGAACTCCGGTCCGCTAATGATTGGTAGTTGATTATTACATGCCGAGTTACCATCCCTGATGCACAACCTTCAATGAAGGTACGTCCATTCAAGCATGTCTCCATGTAGAAGACACTCTAGCTGAGAATCGAACCGGACGGCATCTTACTGTGAGGTGACAACGGTACCGCAGCACCACCACCGCGGTCTTATAGATAAAGGACTAATTTACATAATTCGAAACTTTGGTGAAGTTTTACAAATAATTTCCTGTCAAAAAGCTTGGAGATATATTCACTTGTTAAAATGAGCAACTCAAAGAATTCTCACCAGGATGAGTTCAAAATGGCCACTGTTCTGTGAACACTGCTATCACCTAGCTCTCTGATATACCCTGGATTAAAACAATCCCAGAAGGCAACACAGAATTAATATTACAGAAATAACTGTAGATATTTACTGCTAATATCATCCAGCAAACAAAAGAGGAAGAAAAAGTGACAGATTCAGCTCAGAAACAGCAGGATTAATTAAGATTTCTGCATAACAGCTTAAGCCATGTGCTACTAAGGCCCTACATCTGACTACAAGATTGGTAAAACACTATGCAGCAAGATATCAAAAGAGGAAACTAATATGGAAACAACAACAACTAAGACCAAATTCTCAGTACTAGCCTCACCTGAGAAAGACACAACTTCAAAAAGACAAAAGACAATTAAACAAACTGACAAGTCTAAAACTGCAAATAAATCCACGACAGACCTGCCAGATAATCTAGAAGACATAAAAACTGCCTTATTACATATCCAGCAAGCAATACAGGACATCATTACAATTTCAAACCTTTGGTGACTCATTCAGCCAAATAATATCCAGAATGGAAAAATCTGAGTCCAAAATAATAGAAAATGAAATAAAATAGACTCTATTTCTCAAAGAAATGATGCCCATGACAAAGAAATACAAAACTTACAAGCAAAAATAACAGACCTAGAAGCAAGATCTCGAAGGAACAATATCATCATCAGAGGAATACCTGAAACTGTACCTCATAACATTCTAACACCAACAATCAAGCAAATAATAAATTCCTTGCTAGAGGAACCTGAAGAAATACAGCAAATAGCAATAGAGAGAGCCCACAGAGCTCTGAGGGAAATGCAAACACCACTGAAACCAAGACCTGTCTATATTAAAATATTAAACTATCAAGATGTAAATAAAATCATACTGGCAGCAAAGAAAAAAGGCACACTCACCTGGAATAATAATAAAATCTCCTTTGCTCAAGACCTCCCAATACAAGTAAGACAAGCAGGACAACTACTATCTCCATACTGCAGGTTCCTAATAGGAAACAAAATCAAATTCTAGATGAAATATCCAAATCAGTAAATACTCTACATCAAAGAAGTTAAATACATGGTCGCTAACCCCAAAGAGGCAAAAGAGACATTCGTGGCCATTTCCAAGCAAATTCCACCTTCAGAAATGAAATAAATCCACAAAAAACAATAAAAAACCCTTAGGTGAAGAAACAACCCCATTCACGAGCACTCTAACTGGGATCCAACTTTGAAAGCTTCCCCTTGCTGCTTAGGCCCTTAAATCCATGATCTGAGCCATGAGGAATACAGGAAAAGGAAGTACAGCCTGGGTAGGAACCAAAAATCAACTGCCGTTTCTGATGTACGAATATAGGAAGGAACCTCCTCCTGGGATATTGGTCTGCAAAATCGGTCCCCCTACAATTTTGAAGGCTCCATTAAGAAGAACAGTCAGACAAAATGGATCTCAACAAGCTCCAAAAGATTTTACTGCCTGAAAAACTAAAATTGATCTGCACCAGCTAAAAGAAGAAAGCTGCACCAAATATGTCAACCAACCAGCAAGCAAAACCTTGAAGAAATAAGGTACTGTTGAACTGAACCATTCACTAAAACAGTACACCCAGTACTGTGAAGGTGAATGAAAATCCAGCCTTAAATAATAGGCAAGAAATAAACTGTGAGAAACAGGCTAGCTCATAGATTAATATTGGGAAAAAAAGGGGAAAAAATGTTAAATGTTTTATGTAAATACTAGAAATGTGTTAAAAGATCCTGGAGAGAAGTAATCTCAGAAAAATAGTAAAATAGCCTAACAATCTTGGGATAATGTAAATATAGCCTTAATATGCTAACTATAGCAGAAGGACTGTTTGGCTAAGCTGTTTTTTTTTCATCTGTGTATATACTTTCTACCCCTGATAAATAGGTGCCAAGTATATATTTTATAATCCACACAGACTGATGTGGAAAAACATTACAGGCACCAAAGAAGGCCAAAATCTGAATAAATAAAGGGGAGGAAAAAGAAGTCAAATGAAAGAAAAATGTAAAAATGACAGGATTGACTGTTTAACAATATTACTATGGTACATATATTGCTATAATTTACTGAGGAATGTATATTCATATACTGTTTTAAAAAATATTATTAGAAAGAATTAGTCATAAGACAAAAACAAGACATGCAGTACCTTAAATGCAATACCATTATTGTATAAATAGTATGTTGGCATAGGCTAGGGACATTAAGTAGCAGTGTTTGTTGAGGGAACTAGTATGTTCAGCTTTGTCTACATTGTATATAGTAACACAGGAGGGATACTATGGGTTAAATCTATATCTAAAAAGAAAACACATTCCAAGATTAGACGTAAAGGTAAACCATATAACGAACCTTCACCCCCTCCGATTATTCGTGGTCCAGGGATATAGTGGTTAGGCACAGAGTAGGGACAGGGATAAGTAGATGCTTTCCTAAACCATCACACAGTAAAACAAAACTAATATACATGACATATCTAAGGAATACACCTGAGGAATAAATGTGGGAAATAGAATCATGGAATGTTAAAGGGCTCCGAAGTAAGAAGAAAATACTAATACAAGAAACACACTTGACTGCAGAGCAATGGGTAGAAATTGGCAGAAAGAAATGGATAAGTCAAATCATAGCTTCAGAGGGGAAAAACAAACAGTGCTGGGGCGGACATAATAATTAAAAAACAATTTAAGGAAAAAAATACTTAAAACCAAAGCTGACAAGAAGGGAAGATGGTGCTACGTAATATTTACTAGTCCTACAATACCAAAACCTGTAATGGTACTTAACGTTTACACACCTTGTAATAACCAACAACACTTTTTATGTCATTATACCCAACCTTAAACCAATTTAAAGATCACTACCTAGTGATTGGAGGTGACTGGAACACATATCAAAACCCAGAAAAGGACAAATCTAATCTGACCAAATCACATAATAAACAAGCCACATTAGCCCTTAATGAACTCAAGATTTCAAACTATATCACCCTTTTAAATATAGGATTGGGATGTATTAAAATAGAGGATTGTTTATCAAAAAAGCAGCATACTATAAAAAATACAACTGAAAGAGGAGCATACACTGAAAGGGAAAATAGAGCATCTTGAAAAAGAACTAATAAATAACCCCAAGAACCAAGCAGAACATTTAAAACTGCAAAGGGGATCTATATACATTAGAAACCAGGGACCTATATTTGTATGAAGCCAGAATATTAGCCTATTAGCCACTTATGCAGAAGAAGCTCAAATACCATCTAGAGCTCTGGCCAGAATTATCTCTCAACACAAAAATGCCTCCAATATATCAGAAATAAAGTACAGAGACAAAAACTACACAAAAAAATGAAGACATTATTAAAACATTTGAACAAATATACTCTCAAATATACGGAGCACAAATACTACAAACCTCAAAGGAAGACAGAACTCTTTTAATTCAAGAACTGAAATTCCCTAAACTAAATTTAGACCAACAAAAAAAACCTAACTGAACCGATATCCATCAGTGAAATTATTACAACAATCAAACACTTAAAAGCACATAAGGCTCCGGGTCCGGATGGACTCACATCACAATTTTACAAAGCATTTTCCCCCTTGATAGCCAAACTACTATACTATACACTGAATTGCATAGTAAACTATAAAATAAATGGTATCCACTTTAATGCCTCTAAAACCATCTTTATATTAAAAGAACACACAGACCCCAAAACCCCCGACAGCTACAGACTTATCATCTCCCTCTTAAATATAGATACTAAAATATTTACCTCTATACTTGTAAACAGAATGAAAAATCTGATAGAGAAAATCATCTCCCTAGAACAATCCGGTTTTACGCCACATAGACAGACTAGTGACAATACATTAACATTAGATGCACTAATATCTTACACTAACCGATACAATATCAACATCTACAAAATGATAGTGGATGCCCACAAGGCATTTGATAGGGTTAACCTAGAATTCTTACTCCAAACACTACCCTACTTTAATATACCCAATAACTTCATTCAGATCATCTACACTCTCTATAGCAACCCATACACATCTCTATATATAAATAAAACTTGGTCAAATAGGATTCTAATAAAAAATGGAACAAGACAAGGATGTCCATTATCACTCTTCCTGTTTAAACTATACCTAGAACCACTCTTTCTATACATTAAAAAAAAACACATACCACAATCCTCCATCAACACACAACTTCAAAATATACCTCACTGCATTTCCGGATGATCTGAACATATACTGCACTACACCAAATTCAGATATAAACAAAATAATAGCTGCAATTGAACATTTCTCGACTATGTCTAAGTACAAATTAAACCTCAATAAAACTAATATTTTCCCCCTAAAAACATCCAAACTCATCTCACTAATACCATTGTTAAACACAAAAAAAAATAAAAGAAGAAACTAAATACCTGGGAATCATCTTTTTCCAGAATATCAAAGACTTCTATCAACACAATGTAAACCTTAAATGACAAAACATAATGCAAAGCTGTAAAAGATGGAACAACCTAAAACTACCATTCTTGGCCAAATTATCAGTAATCAAAATGAACATCTTACCTAGACTAATGTATATCTTCATGATATCACAGGCAATAAATCATAATAAATTCTTCAAACAAATTCATACCTTCCTAGCGAAATTTATATGAGAACCCAAAAAAACAGAATCTCCTATCCAAAATTAACACTCCCCAAAAATAAAGGAGGACTACATTTACCAGATTTTAAAATGTACTACTTGATCATTAATGCTAACAGAATATTAAGAATAGCTGAACATAACCTGTCAATGGAAAATTGGTCTCCTCTTTAGGTGACAATCTATTATAGATATATTAAAGCTCTAGGTTTCAACCCCAAAGCACTTCCATTCCTGAATCAGAAAGAAATACAAACTTATAACATTAGAGATCCCTTAAAACATTCTATCAACTTAGTGCAAAAACCTCTTTCAATTCTTGAACCTTGGACAAGCCATGACAATACTGCAACCCCTTCATAAAAAAACAAATTTAAAAATAAACAATAAGATGCTGGACTTAGTCCCTTTTTCCAGACTGAAAGATAAAACAATCCAATAAATTTATCCTTACCTTAACTGCTCAATACAAGAAGTGAGGACCAACTTAAACCTCCCTAAATCACACATAATAATCCAAAAACAAATCAAAGAACTGTGTTCCATTTGCCTCCAAAATGTTACTATGACCAATAGTGACATGGAAACTTGTAGCATGTTTTTGAAAACTATTATCACAACAAAGAAAACTATTACTAATTCATATAAAATGATAAATGAAATCAAATACCAGAAAGACCTCCTCTTCTCTAACTACTGGAGAAAAATTAAACCATCCATAGATGATCAGCAAATAAGCCATGTAATCAGTCTAACACTGAAGATTATACCCCTGAAAAAGTTAGCATGCACTCAGCTCATGATCAATAATAATGCATATTTTACACCTGCAATCTTACACAAATTTAACACATCAAAAATCACCTTTCTGCCCACACTGTAAGGACCAGATAGCTGACTTAATCCATGTATTTTGGAGCTGTAAATGTGTCTATAAACTCTGGAACTCTCTCAAAGTACAATTACAAAAATGTGTTATCAAACATCAACACTAACTTGGGAATTCACTCCATTACACATTCTCCCACCCAACATACCAAGAAAACAAGCAAATACACTTTTAACAATCTTCCTACTAATGAAACTGTATATAGCTTCTAAATGGCTAGATACAATAAATATCCCATGGGAGGGTTTTAAACAAGTAGCTATACAACACCTTTTAGCTCATAAAATAGTAATAGGAAATCCAGACAAATTTGGGAACAAACCTTTAACATCATATTAACATAATTCATCACACAGCAACTTAGAAATCACTCTAATGGAACCGAAGAACGCATACAAGTTCAGATATTAAACAATAACTTAGATATTATGAATGTATACACTGTCTGTATACCTGTGGAATTAACAGTGAAAGCATCTATGTACATAGTGTAAATAGATATGTTGTACAACCTATATCCTGTGGTATTGACATCAATGTATAACATATATATACGGTCATGTTGTAAAATGTTTTTTATCTGTGACATTTATTAATGTAAAAATAAAAATAAAAATTATTGAAAAAAAAAAAAAATTCTCACCAGGATGCTGCCTTAAAGAAGGAACTACAACATATGGCATTTACCCTGCAGGAGTTGTCTTTGAAGATGGATGATTTTAAAGAGAACCTGGAAAATCTTAAAACAAGCAGTCAAAAACAGGCTGACACCCTCAAGCAAATGCTACAACACCAGACAAGGATAACAGGAATAGAGGTTTCTCTAAATGACTTAGAAAGCAGACTTAAGGAAAAAGAAACACAGAAAGAACTGCTTCTTAAACAAAACACTTGGTTGGTTAATAAAGTAGATGACTTGGAAAATAGGGAGAGGAGAAATAACATCAGGATTTTTGGATTACCTGAAAACACAGAAGGTGAGGATATTATTTCCTTTTTATCAAGCTGGATCCCTGACTTTTTAAATTTAAAAGAAGGACTTTCCTTTGGCATTGAAAGGGCACACAGAGCTCTTGGGAAACCTGCCACTAACTCAAACTCTCCTCCTAGGTCAATAATTATCAAATTTCTTTCATACTTGGACAAGGAACTGATTTTAAGATCTGCTTGGAGGAAGGTACCTCTAAAATATAAACAGAGCCTGATAAGATTTGATAACGACTATTCATCTAGAATAATGGGACAAAGGAAAACATGTGGCCAATGATAACGTTTCTGAAACAAAATAACATCAAGGCACAACTTGCATATCCAGCTAAGATAAGAATACTGTATGCCAACAAGATGAGGACTTTTATTGACTTAGAGGAAGCCTCTTCATTTATTAAAACTAATAATGTGATTACTTTACCAGAAGATATGGATTGGATGTCACCTTCTCTCAAGAGAACAAAAGAAACAAATGTCTGGACAGATGTCAAAAAGAAGCAAAACACTGATACTGTTACAGTCAAATCTCTCAAAGCATCTACTATGATATGAATTGTTTTAACATTACTTTAAAGGACCAGTTTTACTGCTTGGAATTTTAAAACACAGGTAACTAACTACCGGAAACTTTATCTATATTTTTTGAAAATAAATGACACATGAGAGTTTTTACATTACCTCAGGTATGTAAAACAGGGTACTTTTCTTTCACAGAAGGAGGGTTATATAGCACATAAAATATATACTGTAAAGCAACATGCATAGTATATGTATATTTTCTCATAATGTTCTCTTTTCTTTCTCTCTTCTCTCTTTTCTCGTTATTTATTTTAACTGCATCGTCTCCCTTTCTAAATTCTCTCCTATTTACTATACTAATATAGTTTGTATATATTTAATAACTCACTATCTATACATAGATAAATCTTCTTCTTTTGGCTTTTGTCTAAAATAATCTAGTTTTAAGGTAGACTAACTGGAATAGTGAACTTAATTATTACAATATTTATTAGATTAATGATAGTCACTATTATGCTTATTGGGATTGGGGACATGTTCGTGATTAACTCTGAAATGTTCCATTCATGTACATATGTCCTTTGAATTTTTTCCTTTTATTATTAACAAATACATTTAAAAAAAGGCGGGAAAAATGTACTGTTGGTTAAGAGAAGTGAAGCTTTCTTCACATTCTGTTTGTGTTGCCATAGCAACAGTAAACAATTGCTGCAGTTTCCAAGGACACTGTGAATCTGTGAAGTGCATTTAGCCTCACAGATAAATAATAAGAAAAAGTAATGTTTAGTTATTAAAATGAAAAACAACCTAAACAAGGTAAAATAAATACATAATAGGATTAGTTGTAATATTTTATGATTTATCCTCATAGGATTGCATATTCCTGGAAACACAACTGAAATGTTACCAAACTACATGTGCACTGAAATGTAGCTGCTTGATTAAAAAGTATTACTCACTTTAACATGATTTCACAAGCTGTCTGCACTGTAAAAGTTACATTTTATATATTACTTGAAATTGTCAGTCTCTAGAGCATATGAAATGATACATATTACTTTTTGCAACATGTTATCTTTGCACTTACCTCACACTCTATACAAACTCATAGAAAAAAAAGTCCAAGTAGCCACTACAACCAAAACAAAATGAATCCAAAAGGCTACTAGTGGAATCACAAAGACGCTGGAGACGTGAATAAATTCCACACTTTTAATGAAGGCAATATCAGAAAGTTTGAAGAGCTAGGAAATTACTATTCTTTGTCTTTATAATGATTATTAGACAGATGTTAGACTCTGCTTAGTTTTATGAATTGTGTGTGACATATGTTTAAGAGGAAAAGTGGACTCAGTTACTCACATTGGACTACAAATTCCTGGAAACTCAACTGAAATGTCCCCAAATTACTTGTGAATTTAAATGAAACTGCCTGATTAATAAGCATAACTTACTTTAACAACATGAATCCATAAGCTATCTGCTCTATATATGCTACATTATATACATCACTTAATATGACAGTCTCTAGAGCACATGAAAAAATACATATTATTTTTGCAACATGCCATATTTGCACTAACCATACATTCTAAACTAACTCAATTGGCAACTGACAAGTTATTTATTTGAAACATCAGTCTAAATATTAATTGTGCCCTTGAAATATTGTTGCCGTTTTGACAAAACAAAACCTGAATTGGAAAAGGAATGATTTGAAGAAGTGAAGTATTGTACAGATTTCAAAGACAGTTATTAACACTACAATATAAGTAAAAATGTATACATGCAAGGAAAAATTGAAATGCTTTATACTTTTAGTTAAAATAGCTTATTGTTAACTTCTTGCTTTATCAGAAATTTTAAAGAGCTAGGAAATTATTTCTAATTTGTCTTTATAATGTTTATTAAAGTGATGTTAGTCACTGGCTTGTTTAATGGATTGCGAGTCATGTACAAGATGGACTACTGAATGTTATTTCTGTTTACCTATGTTTGCTGAATTTCTTTTATTAGTACTGATTTAAAACAAGGGAAAGAAAGGGAAGGGAAATCTTTGTTTTTGGTCAAGGGAAGAGAGGCTTAAGAGTATTCTAACTGCCCCGAGAACTTTCTAAGATGCTCTAATTACTATTTGATTAATACTTACCTAAGGTAAGTCTTGATTACCATATAGGTACCTTCACATTCATTCTAGACCTGATGTGGTTACCCATTCTGGAAGCAGGAGGTGCCCTATGCAGGGTGGGAATTGTCAGGGTGATCATAGTTCATTCTTATTCTCTGCTTTGTAAATCTATAAATATGTAAAAGCACTGCACACTAGAATGTAGGGCACCTCTACTCAGAGTCAGGATACCACTGATAAGCCATGTCTTTTCATAAGTGTAAGTTGAAGCTGGTGAGCTGAAGAGTGGGAAAGTAAAGGAAGACAATACACCTACAGTAAATTCATATTTCATTGGTAATCACTCATTGTCTCCTGTAGAGTCCTTTTAGTCAAATTATTTTAGTAATAATCTATTTGCTGTTGGTTTATTTAGTGTATGCTCCTCTGTTGAATTTAATTTATCCAAAATGACATATCTGACATGTTTGGTATCTCTTAAGGGTAACTAAATATTGGATATTTTCTAAGTCAACATAATAATTGTTTACACTACTAACATTCCATCCTGATATATAAAATACTATAGAACAATAATAGAATAATATAGAATTTCATATCTCTTTTAAGAAAATTTTCCATATAATAATTTAACATCTGGAGCTCAGTTGATAATGTTGGTTAAAGGTATGAGTGATAATCCAATAGATCTATCTTTATCTATTGGATTAGGAATGACTTTCATTCCATGTTAAATGGGAAATTCATATTTACTTGTATTTGATACTTTAGAATTAATGTTTTATAGAAGTACTTTTTTAAAGCCTGACCAGAATTTTAACCTACTCATATTTAAAGAAGAAAGAACATTGAATTCCACTCCCAAGTTTACACACATAAAAATAACATCCAATGTTATCAGAGAATATGGTATAACTACTATAATCAAAATAAAAAAAGAAGCAAAAAGTTTCTTCCAACAATAACTTAAAATGGATTTAACATTCTTATCAATAAATACTAATGGCTTAAATAATGCAAATAAAAGATCAAACTTACTAAAATATTTAAATCTAAATAAGGCACAAGTAGTATTTCTCCAGGAAATGCATTTTAAGACTAATGATAGCTTTATTTGGAACCCTAAGGACTATGGGTTGGGAGGGTGGCCTAATGGTTAAGGTGTTTGCCTTACAAACACAAGGTACAAGGTTTGAGTCTCACAAGGGATAATTGGCTAGGCTTAAAATGGCTCACAAGGGCAGTTAGCCTAGTACTAATCTATGAACCTACAATCTTAGCTCAATCCTCCTATAGAACAAAGACAAAAGGAGTATCAATTATCTGGAAGAAAAACATAATCACTCCAAAAGTTATTTATAAATATGAAGACAAAGAAGGTCTACTAACATTTGTTATAATTAAATTTAATAACAGAATATGGACCTTAGCTAATCTATATTGGTTCCCAGGAATTGGAGCAGGGATGTTTAAAAAACACCTAGATTTTATTTCCAACAATTATAAAGGAAATCTTATACTGGGAGGAGACTTTAATTGTACCTTAGAAGCTTCTGAAACCACCAAGAAGTCTTTTTGCATAGCAACTATTTCAAAATCCTTAAAAAATGGATTGATTCATTTCATTTAATAGACACTTTTAAAGTAAAAGATGATAAATCCTTATTATTTTCCCATAAAGACCATAGATTTGGAACACAAACCAGAACGGACAAATTATTCGTAGTTCAAGATTTACAAACAAAAATCCTCAACTTCTCAATAGTTCCATGCCTCTTCTCAGATCATGATTCTCTGATAATGAATCTCCCAATAGTTTAAACCTTTAATCCTCTCAACTAGAATTCCATCATATATCACGAAAATTAAAGAATTCAGACCCTGGATGTTGTCAGAACTGCAATTATTTCTTGAAATTAATAATACAACAGAAATCAGTAGAGTCATGGTTTGGGACTCATTAAAAGCTTATTTATTTGGTAAGACCCTTAGCTGGTACAAAAACAAAGTTAGAGAGTGGGAATCTGAATCATTAGACTTGCAAACCAGACTCTTGACAGCAAAAACTAAATAAAATTGGAATTGTCCAGAAGTCAAAAAAGAAACAGAGGAATTAAATAAAAAATATAATGAAATTCTAACACATAAAACTTGTCTGGCCTTGGAAAAATTAAAAATAAATTCATTAGCCACCTCTCCCAGATATCGACATAACGTATCTACAAGAATTAAAATACAATCTAAAGCAAATAACATTAGTAGTATATATCATGAAAAGAAAGGGAAAAGAGTATCAGATATAGGAGACATCCTTGAAGCATTTTGGTTCCATTATATGGAACACTTCAAAAAAAGAAGATTTAGATTCCAACCAAATAAACTTAGATACAAACCTTATTAATATAAAAAAAAATTCCTGAAAACTTAAAACTAGACCTACAAAAACCTATATCCTACAAAGAAATTGTTGACAAGATAAAAGAAAGTAAATCTAACAAAGCTCCAGGGATAGATGGTATAATTATGGAAATTTACAAACTCTTCCCTTCAACAGTAATCTCCCCTTTTCATAAAACTTTGCTAGAAGTCCAGTCAGAAGAAAAAAATACCACCCTCATGGAAATAGTCTCTCATAACACCAGTTCTAAAAGATAATAAGCCATTAGACCTTTGCACCTCATACAGACCTATATATTTACTTAATAATGATTACAAAATATTCATGTCAATCCTAGCTAACAGCATGAAAATCCCACTTTCAAAGACAATTAATAATGATCAAACTGGATTTTTATATAACAGGGACACACATGATAATATTAAAAGGATACTTACTCTTATAGATTATGTGAATAAAGAAGATAGAGAAACACTTGTAATTGGATTAGACATAGAAAAAGCCTTTGATTCCCTCAACTGGGAATATATATTTAAAACTTTAGCATTATTTGAATTTCCTCCTCCCTTCATCTTATTACTAAAAACATATATATTAATAACTTAGCCTACATTAAATTAGGTCCTTTCACCTCAGAATCTACCCATATAACAAAAGGTACTAAACAAGGATGCCCCCTTTCTCCTATTTTATTTGCTTTGGCTATAGAAATACTTGCAGAAATAATATGCAATAATCCAAGAATAAAGGGAATAGAAATCTATGACCAGTACATATCTACAATAATGCTTTTTGCTGATGATATTTTATTAACCCTATCAAACTCCAGAGAGTCATCAGGAGAGCTAGAAGAAGTAATGGAGAAATTTTATAAGATTTCAGGTCTACACTTTAATAGATCAAAATCAAAATTTCTATTTTTAAATAAGAAAAAAGAACTACAAGTTACAGATAAATCCATCATAGGAAAACAAGAACTTACGCTAAATTATTTAGGAATAGTGAACCAACAATGAATTCCAAAAGAGGGAGTTCAAGAACTCAGTACACAGAACCCAAAATCTGGTGCAGGAAAAGATAGACAGCACAGCTCGAACTGAGGCAATACGTTTATTCACAAACCACTCTGGATACTCTTAACATATAAAAGTGACAAAAACTCAGGATGCTCTTTCACATGTAATGGTTAAGCGCTTTCATCTGTTGTGATACAGACTTCTTCAGAACCACAATTACATGCCAAATGATGGTTTAAATACTTAAATTAGGTGCCAAAAATGCACTCAATCCATTTAAAGACATACTACAATATTTAAAACATACTCCAGTATTTTTAAAAAACTGTATAAACTATATACATATAATCATAACTTTATATATATATATATATATATATATATATATATATATATATATATATATACAATACATAATACAAATAATTAAATAACAATTATTATAAAAAATGAACTGATGTGTACTAAAATAGATGAATTTATTAAAATGTATAAAATGTATATGCTAAAGTATACTCTTATTCTAAAATAAGAAAAGGTTTAATACTAATATATTCATTAATATCCGGGAAGGTGGTGGCATTAGTTAATATCTGCCATTTGCTTTCTTTTGAAGCTAAAATAGCTTTCCAATTCCCCCCTTGTATCAAACTATCCACTTGTTCTATAATGGAAAACTTAAATGTGTAATTCACCTTTATCACTAATGTGTTTAAATAAAGCATTATTTTTATCTTGAACCTGGATCTTATATAAATGTTCATATATTCGTTTCTTTAACTGTCTCTCAGTCTTTCCAATATAAAATGCGGGGCAGGCTAAACAATTTGCTAAATAAACCACTTGTTTGGTGTTACAATTGCCTGCCCTGCATCTAACAGTTGTTCTAGTGATGTCTTCTAGTCTTATGAACAACACTAATAGCCTTGCATTGTTTGCACGACCCACATTTCCTCGTTCCTGTGTATCTCATTTTTGGATTATTAACTGCCTGTTCAAGTAGCCTTTTTATATTAGGTGCTGTTTTGTATACAAAATTTGGATGGCTTCCCAATATTGTCCTAATATTTTCTGAAGCTGTAATCACCTCCCAATGTTGTTTAACTATCTCCTTAACATATTGTGCAAATGGGGTATACATTATAACACATACTCTGTTGATTTTCTCACTAACCAAAGATGTATTAATTGTATTATTATTGTTATTATTTATTTCGGATGTCTTACCCAATAAGGGTTGATATTTAGTACTCCAATATTTGTATACATATCCAACTACATCATTTAATAAATTTTGAGGATAGCCTCTATTTTCAAACATGTTATATATATTTTGTATCTCATTTTTCATAATTTCCTTAGTGGAGGACATTCTCACAGCCCTAATACACTGTCCTTTGAATACATTTTTAAACACATGTGGAGGATGATTACTACTAAATTCTATATATTCGTTGGAAAAAGTTGTTTTCCTATGAATTCTAGATACAAACCCTTCATTACTGTGACTAACAAAGGTGTCCAAATAAGCAATACCCTCATCACTGCTGATATAAGTGAACTTAAGAAATTCTGTTGTGCCAGTGATGTACTCAATAAAGGACCTGATGTTTTCCATGGTGCCGTTCCATAAAATAAATATATCATCCAAATATCGGGTGTAGAAAATGATATTAGAATAATATATACTCTTAAACAGATATTCAGTTTCCCATTCTACCATAACTAGGTTTGCAAAAATAGGGGCACAGGAAGCTCCCATTGCAACACCCTTGGTCTGTCTGAAGAATTCACCTAGGAAAAATATATAGTTGTGATCAAGCACTAACCCCATCATATCTGTAACTAAACATACTTTATCCCAACTCATATTAGAAAACTTCCTCAAGCTGTTACTAAAAAACTCTAATCCAATTTCTTTAGGTATACACGATGACGTCAATGGTTATAAAAGTAAGATCCTTATTCTATACATTTGGAGTCAATTTGCTCAAAAAGTTCCAAGAATCCTTCGTAATATGGGTTAGATTCTCATACACATGTTTTGTCCATCTATCTATAACAACACCCATATTATAGGTTTTAGATTTTGAACCTGAAATAATAGGTCTAAAAGAGGGTTTTTTATACTCTTATGAACCTTAGGTATGCCTATAATATTAGCCAGAACTGGATATTCAGTTTTCATGAAAGAATACACTTCATGAGTGACTCTATTATCTATCAAGTATTCTTCTAAAGCTAAATCTATCCTCTTATACCCTATATTGATCTCATTAATGGAAACTACATCATAATTTCCAGAGGTATATAATATATTGTGAATAGCTGTATTATAATCAAATGTGTTATATAAAACTATACCCCCCCTTGTCTGGTTTCATTAAACGTATTTCTTTATTACATATAATTTGGTTCAAACACAACCTCTCTTCCGTTGTTAGATTATCCTTGAAAACATTTTGATACATGCTTCCTGTTTTAATGTTTTTATTTAACCAGTATACATCCTTACAAACCATCTTTTCATAATTAGCTATTTGTGAATTCATGATAGGAATATATGAACTTTTTTTCTTTAATTCATGTATTTGTACAGGTTTATCACTTCCTTCTTGTTGTTCAAACTGTAGGGCCAAATTTAGCCTTCTACAAAATAATTTCATTTCTTTTATACAATCAACTAAGTTAAAACCTATATTGGGAATGTATTTCATTCCTTTACTAAACAGTATAAAAAATGCATAAGAGATATCCATTTCAGTGTAATTAAATACATTAAATCCATTAAACATGGATAAAATATTTAATCTCTCTGATAAGTCATTCGCATTTTTATAATTAGGTCCATATTCACTGTGTATAGGAATAATTCCTTCCACTAGCAGATTATCTATTGACCTACTTAAATTAAGTGTATTAATTTCCGTATGCTTGGTGTCAGGGTCCTCCAGGGTCATTATACCATGGTATAGTTCAGAATGTATTATTCTTATCTCCGGTTCCACTGTGTATTTTGTTTTTTCGGAGCCGGATAATACCTGCCCCCCTGAAAATTCATATCCTTACTTGATTGTTCCGTCCTATCTCTATAACTCTGATTTCTTTTGATTCCTGATACTGTTCTATTCTGTGGCCATATATATGCTCTGTTGACATGGTATAGTTCTAAATCACGCTTAATTTTCCTATTTTTCCTGTCATAAATGTTTTTTGCCTTGTTTTCAGCTATTTGAAATTGTTTGTAATATAATTCCTTCCACTGTTCAAAAGAAACATCATTAACAATATCCTGAGTCAATTTTTCTACCTCCCTCACTAAAACTGATAATTTCTCATCATTCAATTTCATCAGTGTTCTCATAAATTCAGAACCAAAGCCATCAAACATATTATTAAATTCATTAATAATGCTTGTTGTATAATCGACCCCCAAGGGTAATTAAAAAAATCTCAGTCCCTTAGGAACAATATGCAGCTCTATACATTTAGCAAAATAAGCATTATCTATTTTAACATTTTTAATAGCCAATAGTTTCTTTCCCAAAGTGAAAATCATATCTTTAACAGAGTCTGTCCCCAAACTAGGAACTCTCTCATTCCTTACAACTTGATAATGTTCTTCTGCATTCACAAACTCATATTCATCACACAGAAACTGGTCAAAAACATCATTAACGTTTGTGCTCTGTTTTTTACCATATAAAACATTGCCAATGTCTATTTTGCCCAAATATTTGTTACTGAGTTATTTCACATAAGGGCTAGAAGCTACTTTGTTAACAGTACCTTTAGTTTAATTATTGGTATTAAACCTTTTCTTATTTTAGAATAAGAGTATACTTTAGCATATACATTTTATACATCTTAATAAATTCATCTATTTTAGTACACATCAGTACATTTTTTATAATAATTGTTATTTAATTATTTGTATTATGTATTGTATATATATATATATATATATATATATATATATATATATATATATATATATATATAAAGTTATGATTATATGTATATAGTTTATACAGTTTTTTAAAAATACTGGAGTATGTTTTAAATATTGTAGTATGTCTTTAAATGGATTGAGTGCATTTTTTGGCGCCTAATTTAAGTATTTAAACCATCATTTGGCATGTAATTGTGGTTCTGAAGAAGTCTGTATCACAACAGATGAAAGCGCTTAACCATTACATGTGAAAGAGCATCCTGAGTTTTTGTCACTTTTATATGTTAAGAGTATCCAGAGTGGTTTGTGAATAAACGTATTGCCTCAGTTCGAGCTGTGCTATCTATCTTTTCCTGCACCAGTTTTTGGGTTCTATTTAGGAATAGTGTTATGCAAAAATATAAGCAAAACAATATTAATAAATTATAAAAACATTACTGAAACAATAAAAATAGAAATAGAAAAGTGTAACAAAATTATATTAACTTTTGAAGACAGATTGCAATTAATAAAAATGGTCTTATTGCCAAAAATACTATATGTAGCATTAGTAATACAGTTAATTCCTGAAAGATGCATTCTTAAAGAAATAAACTCATGTTTAATAACATTTTTATCATCATCATCATCATCTTTCAACTGTTCCCATTAGGGGTCACTACAGCGGATCATCTGTTTTCATTTCTTCCTGTTCTCTGCATCTTGCTCTGTCACACCAACCACCTGCATGTCCTCTCTCACCACATCCATAAACTTTATCTTAGGCCTTCCTCTTTTCCTGTTACCCGGTAGCTTCATCTTTAGCATCTTTTTCTCATTATACTCAGCATCCCTCCTCAGAACATGTCCAAACCAACGTAATCTTGCCTCTCTGGCTTTGTCTCCAAACCTTCCAACCTGGGCTGACTCTCTAATATACTTATTCCTAATCCTGTCCACCCTCGTCACACCCAGTGCTAACCTTAACATCTTTAACTCTGCCACATCCAGCTCTAACTCCTGCCTTTTTGTCAATGCTACTGTCTCCAACCCATATAACATAGCTGGTCTCACTACCCTCTTGTCTTCCTATCCCAAAAAGAATAAAGTAGCTCTAACTCATCACATTAGACCTAGGAAACAAGAGGATTGAACATCCCAGAAATAGAAACATATATAAAAGCATATGTGCTTAAAACTACAATAGACTGGATAAATCCAGATTATTTTGCCAATTGGAAAGAATTAACAACATCTATATTAACAAATGAATTTAATCTGTTAAACAAATTTTAATAGTAGACAAATCAAACAAACCCTGGTACATACTATGAATAAGTATACAATATAATATAACAAAACCTTCTAAAAACGACACTATTAATCATTACATCAATTCCTTTAAGAAACTTATCAATGCAAACATAGATCTAAAACTTTGGTTTGACCTTTTAACCCCTTTACCATCACTAAGAACTTTCCTCACAAAATATATAGGGAAACAATAACCTCCTGGGACAAAATGGATTCTTATGCTGGTTTCAATGTGCAAATAAATTAAATGTTTTAGCTATACATATGATAAAAACTGCTTACAATATTCCAACACAGGACTGGTTAACCTCACAAAGCATTCTAATGTACACTCAAGATTTATGCAGATTAAATAATACTTCCTCATTTAAAGATATTCCAAATCTAATAAGTTTTCTGTCTGAATTTATATATAATAGTTGTGAAAAGAAAAATTCCATTTCAAATCTATATAAAGAGTTAATAACATATAAAACACTTCCCAAACCATCATACTGGCAGTTCTTAACAAAAGGTCAGTCATTACAGTTAACAGAAGAAATTAAAAGTAACATCTTACTATCAGTTAATTACACCTCTAACACACAGTACTGGAAAATATTTAACTGGAAATACTTACATAGAGCATTTTTAACATCAGACAGAATTAAAAATATCAGTACTACTACAAATGGTTTTTGCTGGAGGTGTAAAAAGTCAAATAAAGCAGACTGGATTCATATTTTTTATGAATGTAATAAAATTAAATCACATTGGAATGGAATCAATAATTTTTTACAAGCTTTATTTGATGAATCCTTTACCTTAACTAATGTATTGATAATACTAAATGTAAATGAAGGTCCCTACCAGAATAAGACAAATATGTATTTGTTATGGACAATACTTGCTATATCAAGGAAATGCGTAACCAGAAGGTGGAATTCAAATACACCCCGACCTTGGAAGAATTCTACACTTTACTGAAGACAACTGCATTGATGGAAATAAAAATTGAAGAACTACAAATCTATCCCAGGCCATTGGTAAATAATTCTTGGAAGAAAGTTATATCTTTGTTGGACACTGCAATAATCAGTATTGTAGCTCTGATAACTGATCTGTTAATTCTAAATTTAATAACTTACAGTATATAATTGAAAGTCAGGCTATTGTAAATATTGTATATAGTTGTTTAAAATTATATTTACATGCAGACTGTGATCTGGTGAATTGCTGAATTGCATCCATGCCCAGTGCTGACTTCACTCTTTGATCCAGGACCCACTGGTGACAGTACCCATGTTAGTCACTTATTTCCCTTTGGGTCTAAGCTGGCAGAGACTGTATTTGTGAACACCCGATTCCATCCCCCAACCTGGTTATTCCCTGCCTTTTTTGTCTCTGCCCACCCCTGTATGTTGTACAGTCCTCCCCTCAGCATTGTCTTCCCAGTGCTTGTCTTATGTCTCCTTCACCAATGTGTTCTCTCCCCCTCACTGTGTTATCCCCACCTTGTCAGTCATGTCTGTCTTATTCTGTTACCTAACCCCCCCCCTTAGCTACATCATACTTTCCTGACCTCCTTCACCAACCTTCCCTTCTAGAAAAGGAGCACCTATCTCACAAAAAAGACTTCCATCCATATATCTCAACTTTCCAGATATTTGAATAACGGATGCATGATTTGCTTCTATTGTTTTATGTGTTCATCATCAACTGTGTTATTTTCTGACAAATGAAATCAATAAATAATGATGTATTTTGGGTTTCAGACCTCTTATCCTGCAGAGAACGCATGGTAATGCCAAATCTGTTATTTTACCAGTCCCCACATTAGTATCAACAATATGTAAAATTTGTCCAAGATTTTGGGCCTTTCAAACACAATTTTTTTGTTAGATTTTCCCAGGATTCTTGGGCTAAAAGGTTAAGAGATATGGTCCTAACCCAACTCCATCTTGCACAGTCCTTATTTGCTCACCTTCTGTTCCACCCTCTGCTTGCTTACCCTTTTCCTCTCTGTCCTGTACTCCAATTTCCAGCCTTTAATTTTGTCAAAAAATAGATAAACACATGGTTCATAGGATGATACTAGGCTATTGGCCCAGAGGCCCTTATAAGCCTAGCCAAGAATTTTGCCCATGTTCCCACAAAGTCAGCACCTGTTTCCCCTGTCCAGCAGGGACACAGGTGGGATCCCAGGGGTGAATTTTCTGCTTCCCATCCAGTCATTCAGGTTCCTCTTAAAGAGACCTAAAGATGTACTATGCTTGACATGGAGTCTATTTCATAGATATGGGGAGTCTTTGGGACAGAAATTTATGCCACTGACAAGTTTTATTAATGTCACAGACCAGGTTGAGGCCTTGCATGCAGGTTGCGCAAGTGGAGTTTGACTTATGGATATGCAGCAACTCCATCAAGGCTGGATCTGAGATGGCCTTGTATGCCAGACCCAGGTCACCTCTGTGCAGTCTGTATAAGACTGAGTAGAGGGACAGGGCTTTTATCCTATCAGTATAGGACAGGTATTTGAGACCCTGGATTTTCCTGGTCAGGAGCCTCTGTGGTCTCTCCAGCTGCTGCATGTGTTTGGAAAGGTACATGCCGAAGAGGGAATTGTACTCTGTAATGGGTCTGATAAGGGAGGAGTACAGGGATGTTATGACCTCCTTGTTCCTGGATGAAATATCCTTACTTATGAGGTGGGCCATGTAGAAAGCCTTCCGTACAATGGAGGCAACATTGTGGTCAAAAGTCAGGTTGCTATCAACCTGTGTGCCTGAGTCCCTCACAACTGATTGCATGCTTACTAAATTGTTATTAATATAATAATTAGTGGGGACTCTATTTTCCCCAAAGGGGATAATGATGCATTTCTTGGCATTCGGTTTGAGGCCATGCTTCTGGCACCAGTCATTTGTTTGCGTAAGGCCCTCTTGGAGGATGTTCACATCACTAGGGGAATTAAAGACAGCACCCAGCTTGCCATCCACTTCCCATTGAAGACCAAAAAAGTGCTTCTACATCACTTATTTTATGTGGTTGTACTGTGCTAGAAGGGACACAAAAATCACCATAGATACCCATGTACAACCGAAGAGAGATGCCACTTCTCCTTGCATAGCAATACTGAAGTATAATCAGTGTTATGACTTATGGTTGCCATTGGTCGCACAAATGAGCTGAGCATCCATGTGCAACTATGTGCAAATATGAAACTGGATAAAGCTAATCAATTAAGTCTGTTTCCATGGCTGTTTCTGCTCATAAATGTATACAGTGTTGATGCATTGGGTGGAGTGTTCTAATTCCATGAGGAGTGTATATTTTTTTACAATTTTCATCTTTCAGTTAATGTGTAACATTCCCCTAATATGTGTGTTCATGACTCTCTTAGTCTGAGTGCTTTTGTGTCTCAACTTTGTGCTACACTGATGCTGAGAATATCACTACCAAAGGCGTGGGCTCAAATGCCCTGAGGCTTATCTTTCTATTCTTGCTGTCAATTTACAGATGCTTGACATTCCCTGATATGTATTTTTTGACACCCTTAATATGAGTGTATCTGGGCTGCTAATGTACTGGTATAGAGAACATCACTAACAAAAGCAAGTGTTCAGATCACTTGAGGATTATCTTTCTGTTCTTGCTATCAATCTGCAAATGTGTTATAATCCTCTGATATGTGTTTTCTGATGCTTTCTGTATGACTGCCTCTGTTGCTTACCTTGCTAAGGAACTAGTAGGAAATATTACTAGCAAAGGCAGGGGTTCAACCCCCTTGAAGCCTGTCTTTCTTTTCTTGCTATCAGTCTGTAAACGTGTTACATTCCCAGATAAGTATTTTCTGGGATTCACTTTATAATCTCGAAAGACTGAAATCTCAAATTTCAGTATCTTGAAACTATAAAGCTGAACATTCAAAATACCGAAAGCCCAAAAGCGCAAAATTCAAAACCGCGACTTTTAAATACACCCTGCACCACACAAACACACATACACCTTCCTCCCCACACTATGACAAACAAAGAAAACACATACAAACACAGCAACACAAATATATGCACCTACCCTACATATAAGCATCTCCCGCTAATTATATATACTAACTCTGAGGTCGCACTAAAAAGACAAAGACACTAAATCCACCACTACACACTCAACATTCCCTCACACAAACACACATCACATACGTGCAAACACTACCACTCTCAACACATACACACTCACGCTCTTACCTCCATACCATAACTTACACCTACAACTTCCCAACACACTCACACACACTAAAATCCCTACCTAAAACCCTTAAAAAATAAACACTTACCTGAACTTCCAGCTATCCATTAACACAGAGTACCACCACAACTGCTGATTCGACATTTCCAAATTTGGTCATGTGGACTTTTGCACAACTGGGCTTTCGAGATTTTATTCTCGAGATACTGAAATTCGAGATTTCAGTATTTTGAGATAGTGAAGTGCACCCATTTTCTGACACCATCAATATGAATGCTTTTGTGGCTCACCTTGTAATTACTATGATATAGAGAATATCACTATGAAAGGGATGGGGTCATATCCCCCAAGGCCTAGCTTTCATTTTTTGCTATCAGTTTACAAATGTATTGCATTTCCTGATAAGTGTTGTCTTGCATTTTCAGTATGAGCGCTTTTGTATCTCACCTTGTAAGAAACTGAAGGTATAATACAAATGGGTGGATTTGATATTTGATCTCCTTTCTGGGTCGAATGCTTTCGTTTTTTAAAGGATACTCACATTATGGTACTGGTATACTGATCAAACTCTGATGTTAGGAGTAGTACAGACACTTGATGCTACTTTACTGTATCCCACCTTTCCTGTCTGAGTTTCACATAATTCTGCAATCAAGTATTGTCGTATACTCTTTTACATTATGTTCTGCAGTCTGCTTTAGTGAGCAGCTCCCACCATATTTAAGATACCTGGATGATATATTTATAATAAGTAAAGGTGAGTTTGGATCAATCAGTGAGTTTTTCTCATACTTACATACGACAGTGGAGCCTCTTAATTTGTTGAATATCACTTCAGCAAAGGATATAAATAAGAAAAAGTTATAATATAATGATTATAGGAAGCTTCCTTTCAGTAATGGGTATTTGCAATTTAGCAGTGGTCATCCAGTTAAGCAAAATTATAATATTGTTAATGGGCATATGGTATGTTTAACTCAATTGTTTTCTGAGGATTCCGTATTTAATACTGAGTTGGAAGCATTATGTAACATGTTTTCAAAGAGAGAATATGTTATATTTTGTTATAGATATTAAAATGAAATTTTAAGTTATAGGAAAGAGATGTATCCTCCAATTTTAATTAATGGTTTTAACAATGTGATGCAAAAACTTTCTAAGTAGATAAATAATTATTCATTGACAATATCATCTCTTAGTCTATAGATTCAGTTGAAATTAAGAATATAATATACGGAAACTGGCATTTGGTTATTGACACATTTATAAATAAATTTGGTTGTATTTCTTTTTTATTTTTTTAGAAGTCATAATGTAAAGGAAATAATTCAATTTAAAGGCAAGAAAAAAATAATTAAAATCCAGGCAAAATGACCTGTTCACACCTTTGTTTCATTTTTGATGGTCCCAACATTTTATTGGGTAATTATGAGCTCACCCATTTCCATCAGTTAAAAAAAAATAGATGTGAGCAAAACAGATATAGTAGTCCATGAAAAGAAGACAAAAGTAGCAGAGATAATTTAAATTGCTGCACCCAGAGTGTGAACCCTTAATTCCTCAAACCAGCTGAAAAGGAACAATGTCTGTCAACTGATCATTGATCCTTATTTTGTCGGTAGTGAAAGAAACCTACACCCAAAATGGCAATGTAGAGCAGAAGAAATGTCTGTTGAAATTGTTACTAGGTCACTGTTCACTACTGAGAGCTGTAACAGCTGGCTTTCCTTAGCATACTGCTTTTACCAGTGAGACATGTAGTTATTCTATTGAACTGTGCCTTCATCCTGCATAGCAATTAACTTACCTTTGTGAAGATCTAAGATGTGGGGAGTGGAAAACAAAGTTTAGGTATTGAAGATGACTGAGAATTTGTCATCTGTTTCTCAGAGAGGAAAATAATTATTGCCTTTCAGTAGCTATTGTAATCTGAAATTATTAAAAAAATAAAGTCTCTGCTTTTGTACTGGATATGACAACAGTATATGAGAGATATGTCCAGTAGGGTATCCTTTTCTCAGCTGAGATCCTAGCTTTTAATGGAAGTCATCTATAGCATGAAGATAGGGACAGAGACAGAAGAAGGATGATGCATGGCGTCTGCACCTAATAAAGTTGAGGCAAATTTCTGCAGGGGCAGTGGGTCACACTTTTGGTGCAACCACTGTGAGTAGGAAGGAGGGGTGTCCATGTGCTGTAGAAGCTGGGAGGGCAACAGGCTTTTAGCTGAATCAAGGATGTCAAAGTTGAGTTAGTGGCCCTTTATTTGAGTTCATTCTCAACAGATTATTCTGCACAGGTTCATGTGATCACATTTTAGAGTGCCTACCATTCTAACAGCTCTGAGCCAACAGATCGTTCTGTACAGGTTCATGTGATCACATTTTAGGGTGCCTACCATTCTACCAACTCTGATCAGACTTTAGGATCAATTGATGTCAGGTATCACTGAGATATAAGCTGTTAAAATTTTCTAGATGCTACCACTGTCTTATCTTAATTGTGCAACCAGAGGTGGAGATCTGTCATGGCATGCATTGATTCGTGCATGCTCGATTTAAGGCTAGGATACGCTCATTGTGCCTGACAGTGTATACTCATTGTATTTACAGTACTCTGGTGCAAGTTACACACGTTGCCAATGCAGCAATGCTTTGCTTGCATTAATACTTTGTTGCTTGTGTCACCCTCTGGAGTATGTGATGTTGTCAGATCTGCTCATGCTATAGCGTATGTCTAGATTTTGTGGTAATGCTCTTACCTCTCCATCTCAACAACTGCTTAATAAAACAATGAATGAACAGCAATCCAGCTTAATGAATCATGCTGCAAGATCAACAAAACAGTTCTGAGTTATAGAAAAGTGACTTGTGCTGTACCATACAGGTTTATTTGAAAATAAATCATATCATAAATTCATTCATTCTTTCATTCATTTATCCATCTACTCAGTCTCTGATTACTTGCTTAATCCTGTTCCAGGTCACTGGGGCACTCAACCCTATCACTTGATGCAGGCAAAGAAGGTAATATTGGATAGCGCAGAGCAGCTCATTGCAGAATGAGCTCGTACACACACACACACATACACACACACACACACACACACACACACACACACACACACACACACACACACACACGCACACACACACATACACACACACACACGCACACACATAC